>NC_047119.1:15061184-15283684 GCF_902500255.1 Thalassophryne amazonica
GGAACAGACAGATGAAAAGCCTTTGCAGTACCCGTTGGCCATATTTGATGGCCTTGGGTAAAAATCATCACAGCAGAAAACTACAAAGGTACTCAGAGAGAACACCTTGGTAAGGGCCCCTTCACACATAGTGCGGATTTGGTTGAATTACGTCGAAACAGCACAAAACAGTTTGAATTAATGAACCACAAAAATATTGCGCCGACGGGCAGGCGTGTATAAGCCTGCTGCGAAAGGGGTCTTGCACACTCGTGTACGAACACAGTGCGAGCAACTGGAGTATGTGTAACCACATCGCGCCACTCCTGTGGAATAAATAAAAACCAGCTGGTACCTGTGGAACCACATTGCGCCGCTGCTGTGAAATAAATAAAAAATAAAAACCAGCTGGTAAATGTGGAAGCACATCAAGCCGCTCCTGTGGAAAACAAACAAACAAACAAACAAAATACATGCCACCCATGGGATTTGTACCTGGACTTTACTGATTGCCTGCCCCAAACTTTACCACTGTACTACCGTCACAGGAAAATGCCTGAAATCAACAAAGAGGACATATTTAAAAAAAATAAAAAACATAAAAAACACCCTCTTATCAAGTATGAACCATCTGCCATCTGTTCCTCTGTAGATGACCCATGGTCCCAGATGCACAGTCATGAAATGACATTAATGAAGCAATGGGCTGTTATGTCCGCATTTACTTGTCCGGTGTGTCCAGCCAACCCCGCGCATGTGTCCATGTGGAACAGAGCTCACGTGGGTGACGTGACAGTCAGATCGCCCGCTGTGCGTTATGATCTGATGGTCCATTGTCACCTGGAGCAGCCTGTCAATGTGCGTGCTGTGGGTGGACACACCCCCTGTTAGTTCAGCACAGACACCAACACACCATTTGTACATCCATATATCAGCAGCGCCCCCCCCCCCCCCCCAGCACCAGACCTGGCACCTCACGTGTGTGGCTGTTTTGCAAAGCCACACTCGTGAGGTACTTAGACAAATTTCACATCCAGCTTGACAGTAACTGTCTGCTGACTGTTTTCGTGATGATGATAATACGAATGGCCACACATTTTCTAAGTGCCAAACAAGTGGTGTTAGATGTTCGTGTGTCAGCTGGAATTTGGCTGACACCTGTCACAAGAGGGCTCAATGGGCTCGCACAGTGCACACACTGTCGTTCAGCCGCTGGTGTGCGCAAATAGCAACAGGTGTACTAGGCGTTCAAGGCAGCTACGAATTTACATGTTTTGCATACAATTCCTGCTTCATACACCGACCAAATTCGCACTATGTGTGAAGGGGCCCTAAAGAAAAGCATCATACCCTTCACGCTCGACACACCAAGATAAAAATGTACAAGTAAATATACATACTGTATGTCTGCAATGGTGTTGACCATGTATGACTTTATCACATGACTCCTGTGTGACTTCATTGTGAAGTGATTCATAATCGATCACAAATATTATGCTGATCCATCTAGATAATCCATTCAGACTTCTTTGTTGTTGAAATATTAAAAAAAAAAATTGTTTTGACCTTTGGACATTTCATTTTGGTTCAAACCAAAATAGCAGGGGTGAAAGCTGTTTCAGACCACAGTCTGAACCAAAGTACCAAAATCTGGTCGGACCAAAAGAGGTGGTCTCAAGCCAGATAAAAATGAATCACAGTCTGGCTCGTTTGCAGTGTGAAAATACTTTTTGGATGCTTTGGACTAATTACAAGAAATTAAGGCAAGTTATCACTCACTCCACAGGACAAGAAGAAAAGGGAGCTCATACACAGATTATAGGAGAGGAAGTTTTACTGTACAATACAACAGTAAAGGTGCAACAAAATTAATCTGTTCATGCATTGTTCTCCATTCAGTCGGATTCAATCTTCAGACCCATGCACATCTACAAAGCAGTTACTGTCACATACAGGGAGACACGGCCCACATAGACAATCATGACACAACGTAAGCGTATCGTAGAAAGCTCTTTAGTGCAGCTGCAAAATTGCAATGTGAAACCAAACTAATCGGACCACACATATAAACATGAACCTTTGTATGGATCTTTACTGGAGAAATTACGCATAGTGCAAGTTTGGAATTTTGCACTACTACTCATAGCTTCACAGCAGAGAGAGCAGAGAAGAACTGTCTTCCAACATAACAGATCAAATCTACACTTGCATCTTTGATTTGCCTTCTGGCAAACTGTAGCTGAACTTTCAAGTCTTTTTTTTAAATCCTCCTCTATACCACTTCATCATGAAGCTGTAAAACTGGTGATGCAACATTTAAAACTTGCACTATGCGTAATTTCTCCAGTTGCAGCCACAGACATCTATAACTTGCTCAGGGTTGTTTGGGTGTGTTGGTGGCTTTCCTCACTCGTCTCCTTGCACAGTCAACACTTTTGTGCTCCACACAGATTTACCATAGAGTGCCACACTGTTTATATTTCTACATAAATGATGTAAATAAAGACCAAGACATAATCTGTGTCATGGAAATGTTGATGCATCCATCACCTGACTTGAAATGACTTCCCTTGTCTGGGCGTCACCATGTTGAGATCCCCGCCCACACTAATTCATAATTAATTCATTAATGCATAAAAACGTGGATGGCTCAGTGTGTGATGAAAAAAGCCTGAACACAGTCCTCTCTTCCAGTACAAACCACCAGCTAACAGGCTAGCATCAGTTGTGGTGTTTATTAAATCATATTTTTGTAGACTGTGCCAGGGTTCTGCTAACAATTTACTTTGGTGTGGACATTAAAAGTTATGAGCCGCTTATTTTGTCACTAATCCTGCATTAAGTGGACCTAACGGGTGAACCTACTGACAACTGATGAAAGTGGTAATACCATTAGCATTCAACATTAAATCCGACAAATTTCACAGGAATATTGCCACAGAGATGTTTTAGATGATCCATTTGGACATTTCACCACACAACAAGTCGTATTACTACAGGTATTTACAATGCAATACTCCAAACAAAGGGAGGAGTCACTAGGCTTAGCAGCTGTCACTCACAGCAACCACACCCACAATTATACATAATTTTATGGCTTAAAACATCTTAACCTAAGAAGTTGGAAAAAAAAAAAAAATTCACCCCGCACACAATTGTCATGGTGGTGGAAATTATCTATAGAGACCAAAACATTTTTTGTACCAGACTGTAAACATGACTATTTCTGCTCTAAATTGGACATTTTAACATGGAGTCCTATGGGAATGTGCTGTTTTGGAGCCAGTCTTAAGTGGCCAGTCAAGGAACTGCAATATTTCTGACGTCCAGGTTGAGGACAAAATACAGGCTTGAGTGTTGAAAGTTGGTCTGCCATTGTTCTCATTAGCCTCATTAGGCTCGGACTGTGCTGCAGCATTCCACCAGCAGGTTATGCATTTGTAGTATCAATAGACGGAGATGTGAGTAGTGCGTGTGCTTTGTCAGTGACGGCTGACTGAACATGGGGTGTGTGTGCGCGTGTGTCTCTCCTGCTGAGTCAGAGCCGCATCGATGCTTTCTGTCATCACAGGTTAGTGTACGTCAGTGCCGTCCCTCCTCCTGCTCCTCCTCTCGGTCTCACTGCTTGTACTCACAGAGGCAGGCGGGTTGACAAGGCTGTGAAACAACTGGCCTCCCCTGCTGCACTCACTCCTCAGCCCCCTGCTCTGTTTTATCCCCATTTTCACCCACACCCACTCTTCTCACACATGTCCACAAACCCACTTCAGCCAACTGCACTCTCCAGTGTGCACCAGAGAAAGACGGCAAAAGAAGGAAAGACCAAGGGATGACACCATCAGGGCTGTTATTTATCAACAGTTTGTATGCACAGATTTGTGCGTAAACTGTGAATATGCACATTTCTAAGCAAAGAATGAAATTTACCAACTTATAGTGCATAGCATTAAGTGGTACAACAGGGAAACTGCAAATACAACCCCTGGCAAAAATGATTGAATCACCGGCCTCAGAGGATGTTCATTCAGTTGTTTAATTTTGTAGAAAAAAAAGCAGATCACAGACATGACACAAAACTAAAGTCATTTCAAATGGCAACTTTCTGGCTTTAAGAAACACTATAAGAAATCAAGAAAAAAAGATTGTGGCAGTCAGTAACGGTTACTTTTATAGACCAAGCAGAGGAAAAAAATATGGAATCACTCAATTCTGAGGAAAAAATTATGGAATCACCCTGTAAATTTTCATCCCCCAAATTAAAACCTGCATCAAATCAGATCTGCTCATTGACATTGACCCTATGCCATGACATTGACCCTATGTGTCTTTTTGCAAGGAATGTTTTTGCAGTTTTTGCTCTATGGCAAGATGCATTATCATCTTGAAAAATGATTTCATCATCCCCAAACATCCTTTCAATTGTCCAAAATATCAACGTAAACTTGTGCATTTATTGATGATGTAATGACAGCCATCTCCCCAGTGCCTTTACCTGACATGTAGCCCCATATCATCAATGACTGTGGAAATTTACATGTTCTCTTCAGGCAGTCATCTTTATAAATCTCATTGGAAAGGCACCAAACAAAAGTTCCAGCATCATCACCTTGCCCAATGCAGATTTGAGATTCATCACTGAATATGACTTTCATCCAGTCATCCACAGTCCACGATTGCTTTTCCTTAGCCCATTGTAACCTTGTTTTTTTCTGTTTAGGTGTTAATGATGCCTTTCGTTTAGCTTTTCTGTATGTAAATACCATTTCCTTTAGGCGGTTTCTTACAGTTCGGTCACAGACGTTGACTCCGGTTTCCTCCCATTCGTTCCTCATTTGTTTTGTTGTATATTTTTCGATTTTTGAGACATATTGCTTTAAGTTTTCTGTCTTGACGCTTTGATGTCTTCCTTGGTCTACCAGTATGTTTGCCTTTAACAACCTTCCCATGTTGTTTGTATTTGGTCCAGAGTTTAGACACAGCTGACTGAACAACCAACATCTTTTGCAACATTGCGTGATGATTTACTCTCTTAAGAGTTTGATAATCCTCTCCTTTGTTTCAATTGACATCTCTCGTGTTGGAGCCATGATTCATGTCAGTCCACTTGGTGCAACAGCTCTCCAAGGTGTGTTCACTCCTTTTTAGATGCAGACTAATGAGCAGATCTGATATGATGCAGTTGTTAGTTTTGGGGATGAAAATTTACAGAGTGATTCCGTAATTTTTTCCTCAGAATTGAGTGAGTCCATATTTTTTTCCTCTGCTTGGTCTAAAAAAGTAACCGTTACTGACTGCCACAATCTTTTTTTCTTGATTTCTTATAGTGTTTCTTAAAGCCAGAAAGTTGCCATTTGAAATGACTTTAGTTTTGTGTCATGTCTGTGATCTGCTTTTTTTCTACAAAATTAAACAACTGAATGAACATCCTCCGAGGCCAGTGATTCCATAATTTTTGCCAGGGGTTGTAGAAAGAATTGCTGCTGTCACAGCGTGCAACCTCATACACATAAGTTCTTTATTTCCTCCAATTAATAAGTACACATTGAGCAAACATGTCTCGTTAGAAACAGCCTTTAGCTTTTGAACAGCTTTTGATTTCAAAGTCGGTAACAAGCACCTCAATGGCCGCCTGCTATTACAAGGCATGAATCAAATAGTTTCTGTCCTGCAAGTTTATATTATTATGATGATGTTATTTTTGTTGCTCAAATTTCATTAGTAGAGATTTTATCTTAATGACAGCAACGCAGTGACGAGACAGGAGTGCAAAGGATTCTGGGACAACTGAAATGATAAATAATTTACATACTTGTACTTATGTTAATTGGACAGTTTTTTTGCTGGTTCTTGTGTTGAGCTTGTTCAAGTTATCTGCACAGCTGATTGTAATGTCTCAATTGGGAAAAAAAAAGTGATACTATGTGTGAATGGTTGTTAACAATGACTGGGTTAATGTTGGTCATCCTAATGCATAAGCATCCCAAACAAAAGTTTCTTTTCTTCAATCTGTTGTTTTGTCGAGGAATGCAAGGAACACGTGGTTTTTACACAGACGTTTTGTGATCATATATGGTTAATTGAGGGCATTTCTGAATGCAAAAGCCATGAAGGGGCACGAGCATGGTGATTTAGAACATGTTCAATTTATCGACCACTTATACTGACTGATGGACATACAAACAAGTGTGCAACTGTGTGATGAATATGGATTTTTTTTTTCTTGTACTTACACATACCAAATTTTCTTTGTATGACAGAATTTCAAACCTTGTCTACACACACTGTGATTTTATCTTAATGTCAGCAATGCATGGATGTGGCAGGAGTGCAAAGGTTCCTGGGGCAACTGTAATGATAAATAATTTACCTACTTATTCTGTTAATTTGACAGTTTTATGCTGGTTCTTGTCTTGAGCTTGTTCAAGTTATGTGCACATCTGATTGTGATGTCTCAATTAGAACAAAAATGTGATACTATGAGTGAATGGTTGTTACCGACAGTGATGCCGGTAACGCGTTACTCTAATCTGACCACTTTTTTTTAGTAATGCGTCATCTAACGTGTTAATCTTTTCAAATCAGTAATCAGATTAAAGTTACTTCTCCAAGTCACTCTGCGTTACTATTATTTTTGCATTGTGGGTTGATAGCAGCATTAAACTTGGTCTGTGGACAGGAGGTCGGGGTTTGACTGAACTGCCCACTTTAAGCGAGCTGCGAGCTTTTCATCCATGGTTTTTTGCAGCAGCTACGACTCGTCCTACCACCTGCACGAAAATGTTTCAATTCTAGAAGCTCTGAAATGCAATCTGGGACTATTCCAGACAATAAACTGGAGTGAGTGCTAAATCCATTTAGTGAAGAAAAAAACCCAACTTTCCTTATTCAAATTTATTCCAGTAGTATTCTGCTCTTACAAGGATGCAGCAGTTTTCTAGTTTGGCAGATAGTTCTGGAGGAAATCACTGAAGAAATTAACACATTGAAAATATGGTTTGACCGAAACAAATTGTCATTAAATAAGACAGGGATAAAGTGGAGGTGTAATAGTCACTAGGTGTTCACAGGAAACACTTATTTATGTATGTATGTTCATTGTTAGTTGCTTTTATATTTTCTGTTGCGTTTCTATTCAGGTTCTTTTTGCCTCTTTCACTAAAATTGTATATAATAATCATTAGATTATTAATATATAAACAAAAATACATTTAAGAAATATTACAATTTGAAAACAAATGCACCCGAACGTGATGAGAGCTGCTTAATGCTAACTTTTAACATTGAAAATGCCATAGACATGCTAACGGGTTAGCGTCGCTCCTGTTTTTAAGTTATAAAATACATCTATCAACTGTTTCAGAAGACCATAACAGGTCGGTTTAACATAGAAAAGATAAATAATACTCACAGAAGTATGCTCTTTAGGGTTTTAGCGGGGGAAAATTAAGCGAAAGAAAGAATAAACGAAGCAATAGGTCGAAGCATTGCTTCAATCGCGAACCACTGCCTGGATTGGTTCACGGTTCAAAGCAAAGCCGTGCTGCAGAAAAGTTGATTACAGGCGCACATGACGTGAAATATATATATATATATAACATTAAACTGAAGGCAAGAGTAACGAGGCTGTTTGTTTTAAAAATGTAAGGAATAGAAAGTACAGATACTTGTGTGAAAATGTAATGAGTAGAAGTCAGAAGTAGGCAGAAAAATAAGTAAAGGAGTAAAGTATAGATACCTAAAAAGTGTACTTAAGTACAGTAACGAAGTATTTGTACTTCGTTACTTGACACCTCTGCTTCCACACATACCAAATTTTGTTTGTATGACAGAATTTCAAACCTTGTCTACACAGTGTGATTTTATCTTAATGTCAGCAATGCAGGGATGTGACAGGAGTGCAAAGGATTCTGGGACAACTGCAATGATAAATAATTTACCTACTTATTCTGTTAATTGGACAGTTTTATGCTGGTTCTTGTGTTGAGCTTGTTCAAATTTTCTGCACAGCTGATTGTGACATCTCAATTGGAAAAAAAATGTGATACTATGAGTGAATGGTTGTTAACAATGACTGGGTTAATGTTGGTGATCCCAATGCATAAGCACCCCAACCACAAAAGTTTCTTTTCTTCAATCTGTTTGCCACTGTTTTGTCGAGGAACGCAAGGAACAGGTGATTTTTACACGGATGCTTTGTGATCATATATGGTTAATTGAGGGCATTTTAAATTCAAATGACCATGAACGGGCACAAGCATGGTGATTTAGAACATGTTCAATTTATTGACCGCTTATACTGACTGATGGGCATACAACTAGTGTGCAACTATCTAACAAATATGGATTTATTTATTTATTTATTTTTTTTTTGTATTTACACACATACCAATTTTGTTTGTATGACAAATTTCAAAACTTTTCTACACACTGTGATTTTATCTTAATGTCAGCAACGCAGTGACGAGACAGGAGTGCAAAGGATTCTGGGACAACTGCAATGATAAATAATTTACCTACTTATTCTGTTAATTTGACAGTTTCATGCTGGGTTTTGTGTTGAGCTTGTTCAAGTTATGTGCACATCTGATTGTGATGTCTCAATTAGAACAAAAATGTGATACTATGAGGGAATGTTTGTTACCGATGATTGGGTTAATGTTGGTCATCCCATTGCATAAGCACCTCAGTCACAAAAGGTTCTTTCCTTCAATCTGTTTGCCGTTGTTTTGTCGAGGACCGCAAGGAACACGTGGTTTTTACACGGATGCGTTGTGATCATATATGGTTAATTGCGGGCGTTTTTAAATGCAAATGGCCATGAACGGGCACGATTTAGAACATGTTCGATTTATACTTATACTGACTGATGGACATACAACTCGTGTGCAGCTGTCTGACAGATATTTTTTTTGTCTGACAGTTTTTTTTTTGTACTTACACACATACCAAATTTTGTTTGTATGACAGAATTTCAAACCTTTTCTACACACAGTGTGATAAATGAGGTCCCAGGACTCACAGAGGAAACATGGAAAAGTTGGCTTTCTTTAAAAAAAAAAAAAAAAAGCAATGTCTGGGAGATTGCATTGAAAAGTTTGAATCTGAGAGTGAAAATCATAAATACAGTAGGAGCGCAAAGCAAAAAATAAATTAAAAAACAAGAGCAAGGAAGTCAAGTTGTGTCCCTGGAGAGGAATAGAGGAATGAGTACAGTAAGGAGACAGATAAAGCTCTATTAGCTGATGCTTCCAGCTGCTTTCTCAGGCTTTGCCACCACATGACTCCCCCTTGATGTTTGTTTATATTTTTTTTATTTATTCCCCTAATTGCTGTGTGTCTGCTGTCTAAAACCAGCAGCCTTCGTATCATTATAAACACGGGGCCCACATGTCTTTACACAGATGGACTGCAAGATGACTGGACGAGCGCATACAGTAATTATTCTCCCTCCGTGTTGCATTTACACATTACATGCAAAAAAAAAAAAAAAAACATGTATATGATATGATGTTTGGTGCTGGTGAATACATACATGATCAAACATGTACACAGAGTCAGTGCTGAGGTGAGAACTCCGACACAATGCGCGTGTATTGACCTGAACCGGCTAAGTATAACTCCGCCGTTTCGCATCCGTTTCACCCACTTTCTTTTGCTGCTTTCCTCTGCTCACCTTCTCTTATTTCATCTTTCGCTCTGAGTAAATAGACAGGGCTGTGATGGATCAAGCTGTCCTGTCTTAACTTCCTTCAGCTCAGAGCTGATGCTCCCACTTTGATGACTTGTGAAGTCAGACATCTTGCACATTAACATATGATTTTTGCCCATGTATTATTTGTGCACGGAGGGGGAGGAGGGGACTGAAGAACGGGATCTGGAGAAATCTCTATGCAAGCTGTCATCCCAGAGAGAGAGAGAATGCTTGAAAAGTTGAGTGTCACATTATTCATGCAGAAGGAGCGCAGGGACAGGAGTAGTCCTGGTGTCCGTGTGCTATACCATGGGGTAGGAGTCAGAAAATCAGGTTAAGGAGAAGGTGTGTCCACCAAATTCTAACCCTCAGTGCTTCACCTTTTCCACAATATTTGAATAACAATTCAATAATCAATGTTTAAAATTCTAAAATAGGATGACAAAGATAAGATTCTAGATGAAAATACACCAACTCATACTCACATACTTTAATATCAGACTACATCAGTTTTCAAGGTAATTAATTTGCTCAATTATGCTGCATCCACTCACACTTGAAAATAATAGTAAGGAAACCTGTTTGTTTAGAAGGGGATTCAAATATAATAATAATACATACATACATACATACATACAGTAGTGTTCAGAATAATAGTAGTGCTATGTGACTAAAAAGCTTAATCCAGGTTTTGAGTATATACCAGTAGGTACCAGTAGATTCAGTAGATTCTCACAATCCAACAAGACCAAGCATTCATGATAGCACACTCTTAAGGCTATGAAATTGGGCTATTAGTTTAAAAAAAAAAAAGTAGAAAAGGGGGTGTTCACAATAATAGTAGTGTGACATTCAATCAGTGAGTTTGTCAATTTTGTGGAACAAACAGGTGTGAATCAGGTGTCCCCTATTTAAGGATGAAGCCAGCAGCTGTTGAACATGCTTTTCTCTTTGAAAGCCTGAGGAAAATGGGACATTCAAGACATTGTTCAGAAGAACAGCTTAGTTTGATTAAAAGTTGATTGGAGAGGGGAAAACTTATACGCAGGTGCAAAACAATTATAGGAAGTTCATCTACAATGATCTCCAATGCTTTAAAATGGACAAAAAACCAAGACGCGTGGAAGAAAACGGAAACAACCATCAAAATGGATAGAAGAATAACCAGAATGGCAAAGCTCACCCACTGATCAGCTCCAGGATGATCAAAGACAGTCTGGAGTTACCTGTAAGTGCTGTGACAGTTAGAAGACGCCTGTGTGAAGCTAATTTATTTGCAAGAATCCCCCGCAAAGTCCCTCTGTTAAATAAAAGACATGTGCAGAAGAGGTTACAATTCGTCAAAGAACACATCAACTGGCCAAACCAGCAGTTTGAACATAATAGTTTTGAGTTTGTAGTGTCAACAGCAGAATGCTACTATTATTGTGAACACCCCTTTGTCTACTTTTTTTTTTTACTAATGGCCCAATTTCACAGGCTTAAGAGTGTGCATATCATAAATGCTTGATCTTGTTGATTGTGAGAATCTACTGAATCTACTGGTACCTTGTTTCCCATGTAACAATAAGAAATATACTCAAAACCTGGATTAATCATTTTAGTCACATAGCACTACTTTTATTCTGAACACTACTGTATATATATATATATATATATATATATATATATATATATCTTCAACCGCTTATCCGGGATTGGGTTGCAGGGGCAACAGCTCAAGCAGGGGCACTCAACAACTTCCCTTTCCCGGGCCACATTAGCCACCTCTGATGAGTAGATACAGAGGCGTTCCTAGGTCATTGTGGAGATATAATCTCGCCACCTAGTTCTGGGTCTTCCCCAAGGTCTCCTTCTCAGCTGCTCATGCCTGAAACAAGGCACATACCTGTAAGTATATGCAAATGGAAGGTTGAATTTCATTTTACACTTGCAGCCATTAACGTGCAAAATCCTCATGTATTCGCCCTATTGACGTATCCCCATAATCTCTTGCGCCAGAGAGTTGCTGCAGTCAAACAACATATAGAGAATCCACATGATGACAATTGTAAATGAATGTTATACTACAAAAATATTATTTTTTATGCTTTTCGTCACGTTAATAAGAGACTGCTGCATGATACCCTGAAAACTTGTTAAAACAATTATAACAAATAATCCGTGCCTGCTACATTTAATCTGTGTGGAATTTAATAAATGCAAACTGAATTTCAGACATATTATACGAGGTCTGTGAGAAAAGTATCTGACCTTTGTATTTTTTTCAAAAACTATATGGATTTGAATCATGTGCGCTTGCATCAGACAAGCTTGAACCTTCGTTGCGCATGCGTGAGTTTTTTCACGCCTGTCGGTTGCGTTATTCGTCTGTGGGCAGGCTTTGAGTGAGCACTGGTCCACCCCCCTCATCGGATTTTTATTGTCAGGGAAATGGCTGAGAGGCTGCCGCTTTGCTCCATGAATTGTTTTTTCAGAAACTGTTAGAGACAGCCAGTTGGAAACCATTCGAAAGATTCAGATGGATTTCGGTGAAGATTCTGTCGGTATCACATGATTTAAGGACCATTAAAACTGGATTAAAAATGGCCCACGGCGGCGGAGGGCGCACCACGCCCCGAGCGGCCATCGACGGGCTGGAATGAGCAGATCACTTCCAAATTTAAGGCTCTGTTGATGCAGGACGTCGTGTGACTAGCAGAGAAGTTTCAGAAGAGGTCGGGATCAGCACTTTATCGGCACATTCCACTGTTAAAGGAGATTTTGTAATGAAAGACGTGCGGACGGATTCACGCGTCGGGACGCAGCTGCTCACAGCCACTGGACAAACAACACATCCGTGTTGGAAGTCTCACAGGACAAGTTGGAACATGCCCAGCTGTTAAACAATTTCTCATATACTCACTCGACTGAAAAGCCATCAAAAGCCATCTGAATCTTCTGAATGGTTTCCAACACGGAGGTGTTTTTTTTTTTTTTTTTTTGCACGCAATGAGCAGCTCCGTGCCGACGCGCGAAATCCTCCACACGTCTTCATTACAAAATCTCCCTGTAACAGTGGAATGTGCCGCAAAAGTGCTATGTCCAGCTCTCTTGCCATTTCTGTGGTAGTCACACGATGTCCCGGATCAACACAGCGTTCAGTTTAGAAATGATCTGGTTGTTCCAGCCTGTCGATGGCCGCTCAGTGCGCCGCGTGCCCTCCGCCGCTGTGGGCCGTCTTTAAAAAGGTTTTAACACTCCTTAATCCGTGTGACGCCGACAGAATCTTCACCGAAATCCATCTGAATCTTTAATGGTTTCCAACTGGCTGTCTCTAACGGTTTCTGAAAAAAATTCATGGAGCAAAGCGGCAGCCTCTCAGCCATTTCCCTAACAATAAAAATCCGACGAGCGGGGTGGACCAGTGCTCACTCAAAGCCTGCCCACAGGTGAATGACACAACCGACAGGCGTGAAAAAACTCACGCATGCGCACGAAGGTTCAAGCTTGTCTGATGCAAGCACACGATTCAAATCCATATAGTTTTTGAAAAAAATAAAAAGGTTGGGTAGTTTTCTCACAGACCTCGTATATATTAGTCTGGAACAAAGAGGACAAACAGTGTTGTAAAGAACAATAATCAAGACTTTACAGAGCAAACTTCACTTTCCCCCAGAACGACATGATCAGGAAGCGAGCGTAGCTCACAGCAGCTCCCATTGAAAATAACGGAGAGACAGCCTGTGATTCTCACATGTTTACATACTCGTAAAACAAATGCAGTAACAACGTCTAGAAACCCAGAGAATATATTCATGAGAGTTTTAGGCACAATATAAAAATAGTTTTATGTTGCAATGTTCATGGTGTTGTCCGTGTGCAGCAGTTAAAGTGCAGCGTGATCAGAGCGTTCCAATGAAGTTCTCAATGTTACTGAGATCTCACAGCACGGCGACCTCTTCGAAGTTTTGCGGGATTTGAAACGTCAATAAGGCGAATATACTGCTGTCGCTGTCATGTTACCACCCGCTATCAATTGTCCAGATTGTATTAGTAAATCACCCTCAAAACTGTCTTCACCCAAATGCACAAAAGTTTGGAAAGCTCACACAATGTAGGACTTGTTACCTGGAATCTTAGTTTTGTCACTGCTCAGTGCCCGCGTGGTTTTTGAGGGGTTCTGATCATTTCCCCTACTTGTGGCAACTTGTGTGGTTGTAGAAAATCACTCTGATCTTCAGATATTGATTTTACGTTACAGGTTCTTGATCTTGCGCTCAGCGGCGCTTCCTCTCTCCAGATGAGAGAGATAAGGTTTGTCACTGAAGACGCGGGAAATGAGGAGCAGTGATGTGTTGGCAGCTGTCAGTTACTCTGCACAGGCGATCGGTCCCTGTGCCTCCGTGTCTCTGATCTGTCGTCTGTCACTGCCTCTCACAGACAAATGCATCAGAATCGCAGGATGCACAGACACACCTGTCTCATTTCACACACATGCACGGAATGAAAGAGAGATGTACGAGTTTCTCTCGTCGCTAAGTGGACAGCTCGTGTCCTTCAAAAAGCCTGCAGGAAACAGGCCTTGTCGGTGGATGGGTTCTCGCTGGCACGTCCTGTCAGACCCATCCAGGCGATCACAGAGGATTCTGAGAAATTTATGCGAGTGCAAGGAACAACGTGACTTAACACACAACTCATTGCGGTTGTCTCTTTTCTGTAATTTTAAGTTACATCCTATATTATTTCCAGTGAAAAGTGCACTTAAAGAGGGACTGATGTGCAAAAATCTGTTTTTCTTACCTTTTAGAGTTAAATGTGGTTGAGTCGTGTTAAACCACCTCAATGTCAACAGTTCTGTCTTTGTGCCTGCCAAAACTCCAGCGCAGAGTATAATTTAGACCACAAACAACTCAGTTTCAAATATAAATATAATAGTACAAATAGAAAAATAATGATCTATAAATAAATCTTCAAATGTATATACACCCATGTTGTATTGTCATTTTAGCAGCATAGAGGGACTGCACAATGCAAACCATGAGCAGTGCCAAGGCAATGCAGCAGATTACTGCAATAATCACATGGCATGGTGCTATGTTTATGTTCTCGATGGCGCAACTGATCGCACTCATAACGTGAGTTTTTTTCCACTTGTGTACAGATCTCTGGTCTCATCAGACCAGAGAATTTTGTTTCTTGTGATCTGAGAATCCTTCAGGTGTCTTTTGACAAACTCCAGGTGGGCTGCCATGTGACTTTTACTAAGGAGTGGCTTCCATCTGGACACTCTACCATACAGGCCTGATTGGTGGATTGCTGCAGAGATGGTTGTCCTTCTGGAAGGTTCTCCTCTCTTCCACAAAGGAATGCTGGAGCTTTGACAGAGTGACCATCAGGTTCTTGGTCACCTCCCTGACTAAGACCTTCTCCCCCGATCACTCATTTAGAACGGGCGTCCAGCTCTAGAAAGAGTCCTGGTGGATCAGAACTTCTTCCATTTACAGATGATGGAGGGCCACTGTGCTCATTGGACCTTCAAAGCATCAGAATTGTTTCTGTACCCTTCCCCGGATTTTGTGCCTCAAGAAAATCCTGTCTCTGAGTCTACAGACAATTCCTTTGACTTTATGTTTGGTTTGTGCTCTGACATACACTGTCAACTGCAGGACCTTATATGTAGACAGGTGTGTGTCTTTCCAAATCATGTCCAGGTCAACTGAATATATTCCATTAATGCTGTTGAAACATCTCAAGGATGATCAGTAGGAACAGGATGCACCTGAGCTCAGTTTTGACCTTCATGGTGAACAGTGATGCCGGTAACGCGTTACTTAGTAACGCGTTACTCTAATCTAACCACTTTTTTTTAGTAACGAGTAATCTAACGCGTTAATCTTTTCAAATCAGTAATCAGATTAAAGTTACTTCTCCAAGTCACTGTGCGTTACTATTATTTTTGCATTGTGGGTTGATAGCAGCATTAAACTTGGTCTGTGGGCAGGAGCTCGGGGTTCGACTGAACTGCCCACTTTAAGCGAGCTGTGAGCTTTTCATCCGCGTTTTTTGCAGCAGCTACGACTCATCCTCACCTCTTAAAGCACAGTGACAACAGCACACCTGCACTGAGCTTTACAAAGACATTTTTATGCCTTTTTTTCTCCGAGCCGCTTCGTATCTGCTGCTAAAAACAGTTGATCCTCCGCAACGCGTCAACAACTAACACTATTTTCCACTCAAATGCACCTAAACTCTCTTTCTGAGGACCACATGATGTGAAAACGCAATAAAACTTTCTTACCTGTAAATCTGGTCATGTTTTCTGCATAAATAAATGTTATCCATTCTTTGTGCTCAAACGCCAAAGCAGGGGCAAATCCAGCTGGAATGGGGGCGTGGGGCATGGATGTGCCCCCCCCCCCCCCACAACACCCCTAGATTAAAGGTCTGGTTTTGAAGCCCTTTTTTTTTTACAGCTACTAATACTACTTAAAATAATCATAATTTCGACAAGTAAAATGTTTAGAGATAATTTAAATGTTAGAAAAATGTTAGAAAGAATTTAATAGTTACATTTATAAACAATGTAGGTTAAAAATTGCAAGTTTTACTGTTACAGTGCTGTCAACAGTTAAATATGAGGTCAAGAAAGAGGTCTTTATTTTACTTTTTATAAAACAAGTATTTATTTTCATTGAAGTCAAGAAAGGGTGACTATAAAGTGAGTTTTGGCAAAACAGGTATCATTGTCATTTTGAGGTGGCAGAGGGTTGTTGTCGACAGCTGGGGAAAGTAACTAAAAAAGTAACTACTAATCTAACTTAGTTACTTTTACAATTGAGTAATCAGTAAAGTAATTAAATTACTTTTTCAAGAAGTAATCAGTAATCAGTAACTGGATTACTTTTTCAAAGTAACTGTGGCAACACTGATGGCGAAGGCTGTGAATACTTGTGTACACGTGATTTCTTACTTTTTTATTTTCTTAGTTTTTTATTTTAATAAATTAAAAAAAAAACGTTTTTCACATTGTCATTATGGGATATTGTGTGTAGAATGTTGAGGGAAAAAATTAATTTCATCCATCTTGGAATAAGGATGTAACATAAAAAATATTGTGGAAAAAGTGTAGCGCTGTGAATACTTTCTGGATGCATGCTGGATGCACCGCATGGGACATAACAGACAAAACAAAATTCCTCTTTGATCTGGTGCATCAAAATTCACCAGACATGAAAGGGTTTGTCCTCACTGTATGACCTTTTCATGTGGTGAGTTACAAGATGTTAGCATGGATTGTTTCGGAGTTATTGTGTTAACAATGTGGAGGGGATGGACTCAATCATTCATTCATCTATTCACTCACATGCATTTTAGAGGGCATGTGCCTGGGCTTTACCAGGGCCTAGGAACACCTGTTGACCTACGCCAAAAGACATGTAATATGACCCTTATTTAATCTTATAAAAATAGTGTTACGAATGGTAAGCCAGCAGCAAAAAAGAAAAAAACAGAATAGATGAGTAAGTGCAGAATAGTGTGAGGAAGGAAGATTGAAGTCGTCATCTCTCCAGAATACTGGGGCCATTCTTTGAATATTTGATGCAGACTGATAGCTGTTCACCCCAGTGGAACAAACTGGATTGGAGTCCAGTCGCTCATCTGGAAAAGACTGTAATTTAAAGTCGTAGCTGCCGAGTGTCCTTAAGATCCTCATTTTCTTCCCATCAGGACTTCAGCCTCTTTCTGCCCACTTGGGCTCTCTGCCCTTGTGGAGTGCACATGTGCAAAGCGCACACAACCGCCTTTGTGCAAAAACACTCAAAGTCATGCAAACATATACACACACATGCTCACAGAAAGGAACTACACACCCAGTGACTGTAAAGAACAATCTGTGTCCAAACAGGTTTTGTGAAGAGAGAGCGAGGAAAACAGAATTACCAACAGTCTTTAACGCACATTATTTACACGCCTGCTACTCACCACTTGCCTAATATCAATCTACAGAGTATAAATCAGAAAAACCACCTCAATAAACAAACAAACAAACAAAAAAACCTCTCCTTTTTCCTATTTGGGATCAACACAGTGGAACACACATCTCTGTCTTCTGCCACACAAAACACATCCATACACCTCCACTTCGGTTTCTCTTTTATTCTCCTGTCTTGTGGCTCCATCCTCAGCATCCTTCTCCCTATATACACAATTCAACTTGATTTATTTCATTTATATAGTGTCAAATCACAACAAAGCTGCCACAAGGCGCTTCACACAAGTAAGGTCTAACCTTACCAACCCCTAGAGCAAGCCCACAGGCAACAGTGGTAAGGAAAAACTCCCTCTGATGATGTTGAGGAAGAAACCTCAAGCAGACCAGACTCAAAGGGGGTGACCCTCTGCTTGGGCCATGCGACCGACACAGCTGACAATACAAATATACAGGAACTTTTGGGAATCCATGCTGGTGTCCAGGACAGGAGGCATGCAGAAGAAGACGCCCACTCCTATTTCTGAATGGAGCCGCACCTCAATCAGAGAGAAAAAACAGAATCAGGTGGCAGAAAGACAACAAATACAGAATAATTTGTCAGCATTAAGCAACAAGAAAACCGAAAAAAAAAAAATGCTAAGGTGATCGCCAGCCACGAGCCCTAGTTTCACTAAAAGCCTCAGACTTTAGAAAAGTTGAGGCTGCGACCCGCTCCATTTGTAATATAATCTGTATTTGCCCTATTAAGGTTTCAAATCCCACAAAACTTCAAAGAGGTCGCCACGCTGCAAGATCTCAGTAACACTGAGAACTGCACTGAGACGCTCTGATCGGGCTGCACTTTAACCGCTGCACATGAACAACACCATTAACATCGCAACATAAAACTATTTTTATATTGTGCCTAAAACTCTCGTGAATATATTCTCTGGGTTTATAGATTTTTTTATAGACCTCCCGGGGGATTATGGGATACATCAATAGGGTGAATATACTAATATACAGATATGAAGGCAAGTTTCTTTCACTTGAGGCAGCTCGCTAAGATAAAGCCCTCACTTTTAAGGCATCACTTGGAGATTTTAATCCATGCTTTTGTCATGACTCGGCTGGACTATAGTAATGCGTTGTACGTCGGTTTGAGTCAGGCCTCGCTTGCACGGCTGCAGCTGGTTCAGAATGCTGTAGCCCATCTTTAAAACTGGATCCCAGAAGCATGACCATATTTCACCCATTCGTTCTTCCCTTCACTGGCTGCCAGTTCAATATCATATTGATTTTAAATTTTTATTGTC
The DNA here is from genome assembly GCF_902500255.1 of Thalassophryne amazonica. Classification (NCBI taxonomy): domain Eukaryota; kingdom Metazoa; phylum Chordata; class Actinopteri; order Batrachoidiformes; family Batrachoididae; genus Thalassophryne; species Thalassophryne amazonica. Next base: position 15,080,125 of record NC_047119.1, read on the forward strand.
TGTTTTTAAATGTCTCAATGATCTTGCCCCACATTATCTGTGTGACCTGCTCGTGTCTTATTCCCCATCACGTCCTCTTAGGTCACGAGGTCAAGCTCTGCTTGTAGTTCCTCAGACCAAGCTCAAACTTAGAGGTGATAGAGCTTTTTCTGTTGTTGGTCCCAGATTGTGGCGTGACCTGCCTCTCTGTATCAGGGAGGCGGATACACTTCCAGTCTTTAAATCTCACCTTAAAACATATTTGTTTTCTTTGGCTTTTGACTAGAGAGTTGATTATTTTAGTTGTACAGATCTTTGGTCAAACTTGTCATTTTTAAAATGTGCTCCACAAATAAACTGGATTAGATTGGAATGTACACTATACGAGGTCTGTCCAAAAAGTATCCGACCTTTTTATTTTTTGCAAAAACCTTATGGATTTGAATCACGTGTGATTGCATCAGCCAAGCTTGAACCTTCATGCTCATGCGTGAGTTTTTTCACACCTGTCGGTTGCGTCATTCGCCTGTGAGCAGTCTTTGTGTGAGCATTGGTCCACCCCTCTCGTCAGATTTTTATTGCGACTAAATGTCTGAACGATTTGGAGCTTTGCTACATCAATTTTTTCCAGAAACTGTGAGAGACCTCCAGGTGGTAACCATTCGGAAAATTAATATGGCTTTCAGGGACGATTTTATGGGGATTACACAGATTAAGGAGTGCTCCAGCCAGTTTAAAGACCGCCCACAGCTGCTGAGAGCGCGCTGCGCTCTAGGAGCGCCGATCGACAGGCTGAAACGACCAGATCATTTCCAACGTGAAGGCTTTGTTGAGCCGGGACGTCGTCTGAGTTTCACAGAAAGGCAGAAGGCATGGATATCAGCACTTTTTCGGCACATTCCACTGTTACAGGAGTTTTTTTATGGCGCGGGACAAAACCACCTCCGTGTTGGTCTCACAGGACGGCTTTCAGGTGGCTTCCGGTTGCTTTTCAGTCATATGAATATCTGAGAAATTGAGCATGAGCTGGACATGCCCCAACATGTCCTGTGAGGCTTCATCACGGCGTTGCTTTGCGCCATGCTGATGTCCACGTCTTTCGCAATTCCTGTGCTAGTCAGACGACATACAGGATCAAGACAGCGTCCAGCTTAGAAATGGCACATTCCACTGTTACAGGAGGTTTTGTCATGGAAAGAGGAGCGGAGGAATTCCGCGCGTCGCGGTGGAGCCGCATGGCGCAAAGCAACGCCGTGATGAAGCCTCACAGGACATGTTGGGGCATGTCCAGCTCATGCTCAATTTCTCGGATATTCACACGACTGAAAAGCAACCGGAAGCCTTCTGAAAGCCACCTGAAAGCCGTCCTGTGAGACCAACACGGAGGTGGTTTTGTCCCGCGCCATGAGCAGCACGGTGGCGCAATCCTCCGCTTCTCTTTCCATGAAAAAAACTCCTGTAACAGTAGAATGTGCCGAAAAGTGCTGATGTCCACGCCTTCTGCCTTTTTGTGAATTTCAGACGACGTCCCGGATCAACAAAGCCTTCACATTGGAAATGATCTGGTTGTTTCATCGGGGTTTGAGCCTGTCGATCGGCACTCGGAGCGCAGCGCGCTCTCAGCAGCTGTGGGTGGTCTTTAAACCGGCTGGAGCACTCCTTAATCTGTGTAATCCCCATAAAATCGTCCCTGAAAGCCATATTAATTTTCCGAATAGTGTCCACCTGGAGGTCTCTCACAGTTTCTGGAAAAAAAATTGATGCAACAAAGCTCCAAATTGTTCAGACATTTATTCGCAATAAAAATCCGACAAGGGGGGTGGACCAGTGCTCACACAAAGCCTGCTCACAGGCGAATGACGCAACCGGCAGGTGTGAAAAAACTCACGCATGCGCACGAAGGTTCAAGCTTGGCTGATGCAATCACACGTGATTCAAATCCATATAGTTTTTGAAAAAAATAAAAAAGGTTGGTTACTTTTTGGACAGACCTCGTATACCCTAGGTCTCTCTTCTGTACATGTCCAAACCATCTCCATCTCACCTCTCTGACTTCATCGATTAACCGTCTTACATCCTATTGCTAATCATGTCCATCGTGGACACTTCCAAGGAAAATCGTAGCACTTTTAGGTCCACCTGCTGTCTTTTTGTTTGCACCGCTGTCTCTAAGCTGTACAATACAACTGGTCTCACTATCATCTTTTGGCATTTGGCCTATGACCTTGACTGTTTACTGACCCACACATATTCCACTAAGTTTGGTCCACATCAGAGCAAAACTCTCACGGGTATACCATTGATCTTGACACTCTAAAACTTTATGGGTTCTCTCTCTCTCTTCTCTGCTCTTCAAAGGTGCAAGTGTAACCTCCATGCCTCCCAGTGCCTGCTGCAGGATGGGAACCTCCAGTGCCAGTGTGAACATAACACCACTGGCCAGGACTGCCAGCGCTGTAAAAAAGGCTTCAAAGCAAAGTCCTGGAAGGCCGGCTCCTACCTGCCAGTACCCAACGGAACCCCGAACACCTGTACGTACCAGAACTCAAGAACATCCTTTATATTCATGCTCAGTTATCCATTACATCACTACAGTTTACATAATACTCCAGGTGCCTGAACTCTGGGGATTTGGGGTCGTTGCTTTACTCATGAACGTGAACATTAATTTAAATGATAAACACTTGGTCACTGCTGTAATAAAATAGAGAAAGCTACAATAGAAAATTAACGGGCTACTCTGTTTGCACCCATAAATCTGAAGGTGGATTATCACACAGCATGTTGATCAAAAAATAAAAAAGAGAAACCAAACTCATTTTCAAACGGCCCTGCTTCTAATCTGTGAAGCATTTATTTTACATTAATTCACAAATGTTCCTGCTTAAAAAAAAACAGTAAGTCAGCTTTATAAAAATATTGCTCTTATGTGCAATTACTAACCAGGTTTACATGAGAGATCGTTTTAGATATTTAATTTAACAAGCTTGTTGGATGCTCCATTAACTGCTGATGTTCCTTTTTGTTTTGCGGCCCTCTAATGTGATTGTACCTCAGGGCCCTGTTAGCGCGTTACTGTTGTGGCTTCACACTCGCTTAGCTCTGTGTCCTGTTAGCTGATACTGGGTCGATGACTACGCTGTAAACTACCATCCAGTACCCTGTTTGCAAAGCTGGAGAGCAAAAAACAGAATAAATTCCACGTTAAGCATAATGCTTAACCCTAACCCTAACCCTTCACAGTGTGAACCTACCACATTCAGTCATAATTATGAACAAGAATTATAGACTGTAATTATATACACATTATAATTATAATTAATATATAATAATAATAATATAATAATTATATACACGCAAACACCGAATCCCAAAACTACGGAAGTGTATGGCATTCCACTGGATAAAAAAATGTGACCGCTGATCTCATAATTAAGAGAAAAGATCTCGTAATTACGCTCCTCGTAATTACAAGATCTTTTCTTGTAATTACGAGATCAGATCCAGTGAATACAATACGCTTACGTACAAAACAACTCAACCGAGGAGTAAAGTGTCCCTCAATCATCCATGATTTATACAATTTAAAAACAGGAAGAACTATAATCTAAACTTCTCTAATCCCCGGTGTATATCACAGTATATGACCTCAAATGGGAATCACACGTGATGGTTAAATACAAATTTATTCCAGTTGCAGCCAGGATGGATTTTTAAGATTCCATCGAGTCACTGTTAGCACCTTTGGCACTTTCAACGTCTGACATCAAAGTGTTTACACACAAACATCCTGTATCCACCCCAAGCTTATATCAATCAATTTCTATACACTGAAAAAAGAGAACAGTTGAACCAACTTTAAAAAGCATTACAATTGGTAAAACCTGAATGAATTAAGTTGTTTGAACTTAAGTTTGTAAATTAGATCAACTCTAGATCAACTGTAACTTACAAACGTAAGTTCAAACAACTTAATTCATTCAGGTTTTGCCAATTTTAATGCTTTTTTAAAGTTGATTCTTTTTTCAGTGTAGAAAACATGCACTCGTTGACTACTTCATTAGTCTGCCAAATGAACTGCTCATTAAAGCAAACATCGGCGCAGTGGTCAAGAGGATATGTTGAACTTCAACCTAAGCATCAGAATGGAGAAGAAAGGGGATTTAAGTGACTTTGAATATTGTTCAGAATATGTTTTGAATATGGTTCAGAGGAGGTGGACATGGACATGAGTTGGGCAATCAATATTTACACTTGGGTTCAATTCCTAATCACGCTACTTGCCTGTACCTGTAGACAAGACCCTTACCGCAAACTACTTTGCTCCAGTCCACTCGACTTGGCCGGCAAAGTAACTTGTATCATAGTGGTATCCCATCCAGCAGACATCGTAGGCTTTCATTGTAGGCTCTGGGGAGGTGATGGTCTAGTGGTTAAGCGTTGGGCTTGAGACCAGAGGATCCTCGATTCCAACCCCAGCCTGACTGGAAAATCACTAAGAGCCCTTGGGCAAGGTCCTTAATCCCCAAGTTGCTCCCGGTGTGTAGTGGGCGCCTTGTATGGCAGCAGCCTGACATCGGTGTGTGAATAGGTGAGGCATAATTGTAAATCGCTTTGAGCATCTGATGCAGATGGAAAAGCGCTATATAAATGCAGCCCATTCATTTATTCATCCGCTTCATGATATTCAATCTGGAGATAAGCACCAATGGGCATCAGGGCCTGGATAGGACAGGATGGATGGCAGAGGTTAGAGAAGAATGGTGGGACTGGTTCAAGCTGATAGAAAAGCAACAGAAACTCAAACAACCACTTGTTACATCTAAGGGACATCTCTCAATGCACAGTATGTTGAACACTGAAGTGGATTTGCTACAGCAGCAGAAGACCACACCAGGTAGTCAAGGTCAGCAAAGACACAGACTCAGCAAAATCAGTAAAACTGGGGGGGAAATAATGTTTTCTAGCTACAAAGATAGGGTGAGTGTTTGGCCTTGTATCAACATTTCACCTTTTGTAACATCTTGCTGAATCTGTGCAACAAAGAATCAAGGCAGCTTTGGAGCACCTCTGAAGCAGGTCCAACCCAGTGCTGGCACGGTGCACCAAATGAAGTGGCCGGTGCATGTATCTGAACAGAGTATGTACAGATTTGTTGACCATTCTGGGATCCAGAAGAAGCGAGTTGAATGCTGTGCTAAGAAAAGAGAATTTGTGCTCCCTCCTCGTTGTTGAAAACATATCCGAGTAACGATGGCGGTGGAACGTCTCTTAGAGAGTGTATCCAGCTTTTGGAGGGAGCTAGCTATGATAAAATAATAATCTAGGCCAACTCATTTCCTGCTTTTAAACAATCACACACCTGCGCCATGTGCGCGCACACACACACACACACACACCTGCACATTTAATGCAGATGAGGTCTGCAGTCAGTCTTTAAATCAACATGCTTTGGTTCTAATAGCAGTGGCACTTTCAGCATCTGACATCCTCCTTTTGAAATCCGAAACAGCATAAATGAATTTCAAAAAGTGAAGCGTTTCCGAGTTGCGCGGCTGAAATGCTGCACAAGATTACCCCAGGAAACAGACCGTATCACGTACTCCAGGCTACATGTGCAAAATAGGTGGCAAAGGAAAGCAAAGCGGTGGCGCGCGCGCACGATGAGGACGTCTGAATATGAGCATCTGTAAGAAAGAAATTACTGCGGTGCTGCAAAAGGTCTACACGCCTTTATTTTTGCACAACAGTACTTAAGCGCTCTCTGCCAGCTGAGTCTGACGAATGAAGGAGAGTCACGTCTTTAGGCAAATTGAATGCATAAACAAGGTTTCATCTCTTCTTTCTTCTTCTCTTTCAGGTACGATTGCTGGGTCGCCCTCCGGGTCGAGTAAGTAATAATGCAAAGCAAAGCAGCAGACTTGCTGTTCTTCTGTCTCTCGTTGTCTTGTGTCTCTGCATTGTTTTTTAAATTTATGTTGTAACCCTCAAAGCTCGCCTCCTGTATGGTCTGTATGTCACCCCCCCAACTCATCCCTGTGATGTTCCACTGGCTCTCCAGCCAGTCATTTCTCTTTCCTGCATCGCCTCTCTCCGTGCTGCAGCCTGGGACCTCCGCGCTTCATTATTAATAGGCCTCTCCGTCGCCGTGTCTTTTCATCACGGCACATCACACTAACCTGTGCGAGGCGGAATTCTTCCACAGCTCGTGCTTTTCTTATTTTGACTAAAGACAGTGCCGTTGATGGATCGAGGAAAGGGAGGATGAGAGGAATTGATAGGGTTGGGTGAGAATGGGTGATGGAGCAATAGGGAGCAGAGAGAGAGAGAGAGAGAGAAAAGAGACAGAGCAGCACAAAGGCAAAGAGAAGAGAAGGAGGATGTGGTCATGTGTTGGCGTGTTGTAATGCAGTGTGATTCCGAGCAAGAGGCTCGGGGAGACAGGAATAAAAGGGAATTTGATTAGGGATTCTCTCTGCGGAGAGGCTCTCAGCCTCCGAGCTGTTAGACAGAAACGATCGGCAAAGTGGCAACATCAACCCTGACAGCGCCGGGCCTTTCTCCACACGGTCCAAAAGTAAAAAGCTGATGCATGAAGAGACTGAGCAATTGGACTCCACTGCAGAAGACTTCATTTTAAGGGCCTCCTGCCACAATTTGAAGCAACTGTGCTGTTTAGCGAGCACACTGAGCTCCCGATGTGATCGCAAAAAATCAGTACTGGTTCTGATCAAAGCATATTTGGACTCATCTGAATCGACTTTATTAAACACGAGTCTCGCGCTGATCCATCTGCAGTCCATTTCAGAAAAGATGTGTTGACAGAGCTGATGGCCACTACGCCATTCAATGCTCGCCAGTTCAGTTTACTTCAGATATGCAAAGGGACTTGTTTTAAAGCATGCAGCTTCACTCCTTGTACTTTGTGTGTAGATTTTTGTTTGCTTGTCTAGTTGTCTTCTTCTAGTGCCTTCTCTTCTTTGTATTCCATGGAGCTTGTTGATGATTGACAGCGTTTGAGCTCATTATGGCTGCTCACTATGAAGGAGTGTGTACTACTACCAAAGATAACATTAAGGATTTTAAGCAGTGAAGGTTTTAAAGGTCTGCTAGGTGACTGGAAATGGATTCACGTTTCCACAGTAGCGGTGTAGCTGAGGAGCTTAGTTATTTATTTATTGTATTTAGTTTATATTGCGCCAAATCACAACAAAGCTGCCTCAAGCCGCTTCACACAGGTAAGGTCTAACCTTACAACCCTAGAGCAAGCACACAGGTGACAGTGGTAAGGAAAAGTCCCTCTGATGATTTCAGGAAGAAACCTCAAGCAGACCAGACTCAAAGGGGTGACCCACTGCTTGGGCCATGCTACCAAATAGGTTAACAATACAGAGAACATATGTTCGGGGGGGGGGGAGGGCTTATCGAGCTACTCGTTGGATTTGTTCCTGTAGCAGAGTCTGTTCTGCGTCTGTTACAGAAACCATCCATCCATGGTGGATCCAGCCGCATCTCAGACAGAGAGAAAAAAAAAGAATCAGTCAGCCAGAAAACTACACTTAAGGTATAATTCTCAGCGTTAAGCAACAGGAAAGCAGAAGAAATACTAAGGTGATTTGCCGACCACTAGCCCTAAGCTTCACTAACAGACCCAGACTTAGATAACTGTTGAGTTGTATTTAACAATCACACCAATTACTGACACTGATCTAAATTTATACATATGATAACAAAAAATCCAGACTGACTTCTGGATTACCCTTAGGTAATGATTTAACCAACCCGATCGCATGCCAAGTTCATGATGGTGTCATGAAAAGGGTTTTAATCTATTCCTCCATTGATACCTTCACAAAATGTGTTACATTTCATGATGGTATCACAAAATTATTTTGTGATTGGATCATGAAACTTGGAGTGACACAGTAGCGGGGGGGGGGGGGGGGGGGGGGGGGGTATTGTTAGGATTGGGATTAGGGTTAAATTTAGGGTTAAAAATAGTAATATAAATTTATGTCATGAAATGTGACACATTTTGTGACTGTATCACAAAAACAAAATGTGAGACGTTGTAAGATTTAACAGCTAACATTGTGATTAAAAACTTAATTACAAAATTATTGACAATACATGTGTCCCTGTCAAACATTAACCTGATTTAAAACACGTCTGACTTAAATAAATGAATTCATTTTAAAATCACAAAATCATCTTACCCTTGAACACAAAAATGAACAGCTGTCTCAAGGACAAAAGGTGATGTAACAATTTGCATAGATTTTTTTTTTAAGTTATTTCAACTTAACTAGAGAAGTCTTGTGGCATTAATTCAGTTGAAAGTTGAAATAACTAATCAAACACCATCCACTTTGAACCATCTGTCATGCTTAGTTATGACATTACAGGGTAACATATGTCATAGAATCCAGTGGATGTCAACCTTGTTTGACCTTTTTTTGGAGATCAAACATTCAACACACACAAAAACTATTCCATTTATTAATCCTATTAGTTCAACCAATAATTTGCATCACTTTATTCCACTTTATTATATCCCTAGTGCTGTTATTCTAAAAGAAGTCTTTGAATAAATATATAATTTTTGATTAAGAATAGTTCAGCATCACACTGCTCCAGCGTTGCTCTTCCCTTGCTGACTAACCACATCAGCTGCATCTAAGACCTTTACTGCTCCTGACACAAAAGGGAAATCAAAGAATGATGCTGACAGAGATCCTAAAAGTGAAACTAAAGGTGAAAATGAAGGAGAAACCGAGGGTAAAGATGGAGCTGAGGTGTCATCACAGGATGGAGCCAAAAGCAAACCAGTGGGAGAAGCAGAAAGCACCTCATGGTCTTTGGCTGTTACCCAAAAACCCTTGGGAGTTGCTCAGGAAGGTGAAAAATAGTAGATTAGCCTGAGTTGATGAGAAAATACAGATACAGGAAAGTAGTTTGTGTCTATATCAGGGGTCACCAACCCTGCACATGGAGATCACCATCTCCAGGAGCAGCGCTGTGACCACGGCTCTATGCATTAAAGGGGTCACATCATATATGTTTTCAGGTTTGAAGAAATAAATACACAGTTGACAACTGAGGTGGTGAATCTTAAAATTCCTATTTTTAAGCCCAATCCCATCTCTCCATCTGTAGGCCACCATGCAGGTGTGTCACACAGAGCAGGGTGGCTTGGTGGGCTCAGATAATGATTTCAGTGACATATGTGACGGAACTCTAAAACCAAGTCTAATATTTTGTTGGTTGTAGCACATCGTCACCAACCTCTCCATCCCAAACTAACTATGAATTTGGTATCAATAGAGAGTTTAGGATGTCTAGATTACAAAAATAACTGGTAACAGTTATTTGGTGATGCAAAAGTGATGCAAATTATGGCTGAGCTAACAGGATTAATAAATTGAATAGGTTGGCTTTGTTGAATGTATACTGTCCAAAGTAAAGGTCAAACAATGTCTACATGCATTGGATTCTATGGCATATGACCCTATAACATTATAATTAAGTACAACACATGGTGCAAGCTATTCCTTTTTAAAACCCGATTAACTCAACCAATAATCTGCATCACTTTTTCCCAGAATTGGAGCAACTTTAACTTTGGCCCACTATACAAAATGAAATTGACCTTTGTCACTTTTTTTTCTTTTTGCTGTTTTTACCCCATAACTTCAAACATTTAGTCATAGACAGTCCAAACTATACCTTTTTGGAATCTTTATGATCAGATGAATAATGTGGTATACTTTTCAACACGATTGGAGCATTTGTAAATTTAGCCCCCTGTCTGATTCTTCATTGACCCCTACTTGGCTAACTATTAAAAAATCAAGTGAATGTCTTCTTTTTCAAAACAGTAATGTTTAAGGAGTATTTGTACCAAATTTGGTGCTTGTATCTCCATTTCAAAGATTGTTTCAGTTATCTGCTGCACTATTCGTAAAGTTTGGTGATGGAATAATGGAGCTTTGAAGATGTTTAACATGACATGACCAAACATAAGCATACAAAAGGTAGATTTATGGGAAAAGAAAAAAGAATTCAAACAATACGACCCCTTTAATTCATCTTGCATCAGGTTACTTGACGTCGTACTGTGATGTTTTTGAGACTGTGCGGATCCCTGGGATGTGAGCGTCAGATGTGTGTTTGACAGCACAGGCATCAAACTGCTGTATGTGGACATTCAGACATTATTTGTTACGAACGACTGCCTTAAAGCAGCCCAGGATGGATGTCAACAGAATCTGTCAGCTGCTTGAATATACAGTAAAGTGTTCCTCAAACCCCTCTGCGCCCTTGTGCTAAATTTAAACCCGCTGTTCCGGCCCGGCCCGGCAGCAGGCCGCTCATATTCCAGCAGACAAGCACTTAGGATGTGGGAGGAGCTGGGATTTTCAGCACCGCTGTGATGTCGTCAGACTTTTATTCATTTATTTATTATTTATTTATTTTCAAAGGAAATCCATTAAGAGCGTTTGCTGAACAGCGCAGCACTTTTATTTGTTGTTTGGCTGACATCAGTAGGTAACTCAAAGAATTCACTGAGATTTAAAACAGCTTGACAGAAAGGGGGGGGGGCCTTTAAAACCTGACATCAAGGGCACAAAGGTCACGTACTTTTACCAAAGGTGTTCTTCCATTTGACCATCAAACAATCATCAAAATCTATAACTGGTTAAATTAAAACAATACAAATGCAGCCTTTTTTTTGGCAGATGCATTGACAGCACATTTCTTGAATGAAAGCTATCAGAGGGCTAATGCAAAACCTGCGCACGCTGCACGCTGAAGTATAGCCATGTCCTTTATTTCATGTTACAAATCAATTAGACATATTTTGATTAGCAATTTAAGCTTTAGATCATCCCTCTAGCCCTACTGGTTGTGACGATATAGCAGAAAATGTGTTTTTTGCACAATTTTCTTGTTGACCTTGACCTTGACCCTTGTCTGATCCTCCCCTAAAGATAGTCATCTTGAGAAATCTGTCCAAGTAATATTCACACCAACTTTGGTGAAAATCTGTCCAGCCGTTTTTTAGTTATGTTGTTCACAGACAGAAACACACACAGGACAGATTACAACACCCTGCTTCACTGCTTCGTCAGCACGCAGGATAATAAAATATAAATATTCTGAATTAAATGCACAAAATAATTGCATGAGAGCTACTCAGCCACACTTGTGAAACACCATAGAAGATGACAACATTGTAGGGTTGTAGGATTCCAATTTTTATCACAGGTCCAGAGACGTGTGTGCGTTGTGAACCTGAACCTGATGTGAACACACCACAAGCAAATGTGTGTAAATCTATGTGCAGCATATGGTGCTGTTCACTGAAAGCCATAAATCATCCTCATCCCAACCTTTTCCTCTGGGGATCAGAGGTCTTATCGGTTGTGGTCTCACAGAGCGAACCCCAGTGCTGTTTGTTCGTAGACACATACAAACATATGTTATGATGTTTCAGGGGATTTTATACTGACTTATCCGAACCTCAAACCCTCCAGGTTTTGTCACGTTTGCCTGTGACATTATGAATCAAATCATACTTCATCATTTTCCATTTTGAATACCATCAGTCTTCACATGAACATCTTTATTTATTTTAATCACAGCTACATTCTAATAGACTGATCGTAGCACAAATGACAATCATCATTATTTCAGCCAAAAATAAAATCGGGATCGTTTAACACAATTACGTGTCGACTTTCAAAAAATCTTTTTGTGTTTACTGAACTTTTTTAAAATTTGCTTTTTAAAAGTGAATTTTCTTTAAATACAATTTTAAATCTTATTGAAAATATATAAAACAATTTTAAAAACTGAAAGTAAAAATATAACTCCCAGCCAACCCATATATGGATAAAGAGGTGGAGCGTGGGTAAGACCAGATGGCACGATCTCATAAATACCAAGGCTAATAAGTTTATTTTGGCTCGGGGATTCGAGTAATGCATGTATTTGTAGACTGGTAGGTGGCTTTCATAGTGGGTGGGTTGGGTGCAGGTATGACCAGCATTCATTCTTTCTTTCTTTCAGTACAGGTTTATTATTATTCTTGTTATAGTTGTTTTCTTTTTACCTCCACCAACGAAGTTGGAGGAGGTTATGTTTTCACCTCTGTTTGTTTGGTTGTTTGTTGGTTTGTTTGTTTGTGAACAGCCTGGAACCCACAATTTTTCATACATCATTAAATTTTTACTGAAGATACATGTCCTGATAAGCAAGACATGATTAAATTTTCAAGGTCGTAGGTCAAATGTCAAAGTCAGGAAAAATCTTGGAAAATTGGAAAAATCCCTATCTTTAACATTGAACCAATTTTCCAAAATTCCTAACTCTGTCAAAAAAGATCAAATTTCTTTCATATCTGAAAGCCTTATGTAGGATAGTATCCTATATCAACTGACAAAGTTTGATCCGGATATGATCCAGATTACAGATTTTGTGGCCATTTAAATTTAACATTGAAAACCCCATTTAATGTATATTTTACATTATATCTTAAACAAACGTGACCTGATCACTCTCATATTTGAAGATGAGGTGCAGACTGGCACTCACTATCACCTGACAAAGTTTGATCTGGCTCTGATCCAGAATGTGGATTTTGTGGACATTTAAATTTAACATTGAAAACCCCATTTAATGTATATTTTACATTATATCTTAATCAAACGTGACCCGATCACTCTCATATTTGTAGATGAGGTGCAGACTGGCACTCACTATCACCTGACAAAGTTTGATCTGGATGTGATCCAGATTGTGGATTTTGTGGACATTTGAATTTACTATTGAAAAGTCCATTTGATGTACTTTTTGCATTATATCTCAATCAAAATGCTTCACTCACTCTCATTTCTGACAATGAGGTGCAAACCTGCATCTCAATGAACAGACTAAGTTTGATCCACATCTGATCCATATTGTGGATTTAGCGAATATTTGATTTTAACATTGAAAAGCCCTTTTGATCTGTATTTTGCATTATATTTTAGCATATGAAAAGTCACTTTTTACAGGATTTTGACCTTGAAAAATATTTCCAAAGTAAAAATTTGTGGAATTAGAAACTAGTGTTGGTGGAGGTTTGCGCTCTGCGAGCACGTTGCTCTAGTTGTAAACCAAAATGAAAAATGCTTGTCAATAACTACTTTACAAGGACTAAAATGACAGGGAGAACTAAAAGAAATACTTCCATGTAATAAATAAATATTTGTGGGGGAGATGATGGTCTAGTCGTTAAACGTTGGGCTTGAGACCAGAGGATCATCGGTTCAAACCCCAGCTTGACTGGAAAATCACTAAGGGCCCTTGGGCAAGGTCCTTAATTCCCCAGTTGTTCCCGGTGTGTAGTGAGTTGTCATCAAACATTTCTCAGAACTACCTATAAATTGTAACTGACAATTTCTTGCTGCTCAGGGCAATTAAAATTTGTTCAAGATTATAGGAGTGAAACAAAGAGACTTACACTCTTTTTGAAATCATCTTGTCCTTGTCAGGTCATGTTCTTTTAGGAGAATTTTCTCTGCTTCCTTCAGGACGCTGTTATGCGTCCCCAGTGCGGAGAACCAACTGGTTTTTAAAGTCGTTTATACCTTTGGCGATTCGACTTTTAAATGCTCCGTAGGTCTGTCATGTTTTTTTATTTATTTATTTATTCTTGCTATTCATTTTAACTTCTTAAGTCTGTTTTATTTGTTTTTATTAGTTTTATTGTTCTTATATATTATGTTATCGTGTGTGTGTGTGTATTTTTTTTAAACGGGCGGCTCAAATGAAATTGTCCCTTGTGGGATTAATAAAGTTGTTGATTAATTGATTGATTGATTGATTAAAATTTAAGAATCAAATCAAATTGAATGTTATTTGGCAATATAATACACAAAAACATAGATGTAAATTGCAGATTATGACAAAAAAAAAAATGCATAGAACACTAATTCCCATTGTGGTCTTCTAGGCTAAACAACAAGCACAAATCAACAAGTCATTTATAATGAAAAAAAAAAAATCCTGAAAATTGGACAAAAATACTACAAAACCTTCACTAAAATTTGACGAAACTAACACGAGTTATTGCAAGCCAAAACTAGTCTGAAACTAGTGGTGTTAAAAAGTTTAAAATAAGACTAAAAACTGTCAGAAGACTAAAACTGAAATAAAATTTAGTGAAAAACTTAACATGGGTCAGGACATTGTTCAAATGAAAATGGTTTGTGTAAATGTTATTTGTTTATTTATAATTTTCCAGCATTGCCTATAAGAAGATGGACATTCCTAAAAGCTGACTTGCAGGTTGGACAGCGTGTCCGTGGCTGTACCCTTTGTCACGTCCGTGTCCCAGTTAAGTCACTGGATGCCCAGATAAGGATTAACAATCTACTGGAGAGAGGGTTTGAGCCTCAGCGCTTGCAGCCCATTGGTCAGCTGGACAGATGGGTTTTTGGAGAAGGGGAGGGGAGGTCAGCAAAATCAAATCCTAAAAGCCAGTCATACATCCACCTATCCAACCACGACGACCTCACGTAACCCCCTTTGTCATCGACTCATCAGTAATACATTCACACATGCATAAACACTGATTAAGTATGTGCATGCGTGCACATACACACACACTGGGGTTGCATCACTTTACAATAAATAGGCCAAATGCATCATCTGGTTCCATCCTGCTGCATTTTTTTTTTTTTTTTTTTTTTTAATGAAAAATTAATCTTGGCCTCAGATCAATGGAACAGATCATGTCTGGTACACCATGTGACACATTAACAACATTCACGCTCTCAGTCAGTCAGTCGGCTGCCATTAGGTGTTCTGGCAAATTCTAACTGCTCCTGAATCACATTGTCTTCATTAGCGAGGAGATAAATCAATGTCTGGCACTGGAGTAATAAATGATGAGAATGCGAAGACTGACAGGTGGTATTAAGGATTATTGTTATCATTTCTTGGCCTGTATTAGTACAAGCGATAAATGACCTCATTACATGCAAATGCATTAGTGCACGCGTGTCTGTGCAGGAGGGAGTTTTGTGGGGCAGTTAGTAAGTCCGTCTGCATGGACAGAGCGGCACATGTCTGACGATTATGTCATGAATTGGCTGATAAGGGGAAAGCGGTGGGGCTGTTACACGGTGGGAAATGACATTAACATCTTGTCCCTTCTCTTTTACATAGACTCCGCCAACTCCAGCCTCTCTGTTTCTGGTGTTGGGCGCTCATATTTCAGCTCACTATCACCTCATCTTTTTGATCCAAATGCAGGTAGGAAAAAGGCAAAGTCACTGATAGGAAACTTGATGCGCAAAATTTTAGTTAGTCATGCTTGCAGTGTGATTATACCAGCTTTGTAGGGCTGCAACTAATGAGGATTTTGATAATCAATTTGAAGAGTACTAGAAAATAAAAAATATGATTATCAATATGACTTTCTTATTTCTATACTGAAATAGGCAAATAAATAGTTCTTTATTGCAATGGTTTTAAAAATTAGATGAGATTAGTTACAATTTTATTAATCTCTTGGGATGACTCCCTCAGGGAAATTGAGTTTCTAGCAGCATTGTATGGCAGCACAAAGGGTAAGAAGCACACCGACTATCAAAAGTAAAAATAAAAAACAATTAGAAAAATTGAAATACAATATAAATACCAGAAATACTGATCACTACTGGTTTACTGGCTACTGCTGTTCCTCTCCTTCCTGTCCCCTGTCTTCCTGTTACTCCTCCTCCCCTCGAGTGAGGAGTTGTACAGTCTGATGGCCTGAGGGACAGTCTGTTGGTCCTGCACCAGAGTCCAGTTTCATGCCAACCACAGAGCCAGTCACTTAAAGAAATTTTAGTTACACAAAAACTTGTATAAAAAAAATGTGTGTGTAAATTATATTAAAAAATTTTAGAACTGAAATAAAATTGACTGAAATTAATATTATGACTATTTATCAAGAGAAGAGTGTTTAAATTTTTGAAATACCTGTCACTGTGTATGTGTTTTATTTCATTGTTATATTTGCTTCCTTACAAACTTCTTGTTTGTACAATTATTCATACTAGTGTGAATCTCTCATACCATATATTACTGGGTTGTTCAATAAATTTAGCATTGACAATTCTTTCGCAAGTGACATTTCGCACAATGCTGTGACACCAAACAAATATGGCTGCCGTTTGTGTATCAGGACAAATAGCTCCTGAGGTCTTAGCTAATGCAGCAATTGTACAGAAACAAATAAATAGACAAATGCTGAAATACAGAAAGTGATGAAGTTTGATGGTGTAATGTAAAGAGGAGAAGGTTAGCATAGGCTGTTTTCATTGTAATATCAGCTGGAGGTCAACATTTTTTGAAGCATTGGCTTTAGCATTAACATTGACGGTTACCCTTCTGCTACATGCTAACTTACATGGGCCATACTAAAATACAAAATTAATGAAATGGAGCGAAATGGGGATGAATAATCACAAAAAGGGGGTAAAATGCAACAAAATGGAGCACACTGACCCAGAATGACTCCAAATATGTAGTTTTATTTAATTGTTTGGTGTTTGTTTTTTGTTGTGAGATGTGCTCAGTAAATGTACTCAGGGCAGGTGCGCCATCTGGTGTTCAAGAGATGAAACTTCAGCCACTGGGTCAGTCTGCTCCATTTCATTACATTTCACCCCCATTTTATTATCAGTCCCCATTTCACACAAAAAAAAGAAAAGAAAAGAAAAAAAATCAATAAAAGTACTTAATTTAATCATATTTGGAATGAGTCATGCTCATTTCTTATTTTAGTATAGCTGAACTGACATTCCCGATTCTCCAAATCTTGCAGTTGTTATTCATCAATGAATCGAAGGCCACACAGTGAAGCCAAAATGTAATTTGTGATGCAAGACTCCATATTGGTCAGTTTATTATTACTATGATCATTACTAAATTAATAGTAGATGTAGCAATAGTAGTAGTAGGAGGCGGAGTTATTGCTTAATTTTACAGTTCAAAGTTTGTTTTACTTTTTTTTAAAAAAATAATGCATAATAATACTGACGCTGGCTAGTCACTTTATCATTTACAGATTGTTAGATGGGGCCAGTCCCCTAAATACTTTGATACTGTGAACATTACCATCCATAGAGACCATGAAGTCCTCACTAAACCTCCTTTCAGTATCTCTTTGAATTCAGCTTTCTTTCTTTTTTTTTTTTCTTTTTTTTTTTTGCAGAAGCCAGAATCAAGTATTGTTGACAGATAGCCTTTGCCTGGAATCAGGCTGATCGGTATTAGCCTGTGTGCTAAAGCATCCATGCTTTGACCACTATACAAGATGGCTTTTCCACTGAAGATCATTTGCTACAAACAGAGCTCCCACTCTGACCTGACTGTGCAAATATATGACCCAACATAAAACAATAACAATTTTATTGACTTACAAGTCAATATAACATCAAATAATTATCAGCCCAAGTTCAGCTTTCATGTGCATATCAACTAAGGCTCAGCTAATAAATTCAAACACGGCCAACTGAATCATAGCCCGACTAACTGGGAAGAGATTTTCGATTTTGCTGCCATGGTTTTAAAAGGTTTGGCCTGTAGCCACACAATTACTGCACATGGCACCAATGACCCAATTAACCTATAATAAAGATGTTTTTTTTCTTTAATTATCAATTTTATCAGCTTTATTTGTTGCAGCCCTACAGTAGAGAGACCTAGATGACTAATGGTTAGCGCATAGCATTAGCGGCAGTTAGACACTACATTAAACCCTGCTTTTGTTGATGATGTAAGACCTACAAATTCCCTGGGGCCAGATGGATTCTACAAACACTACGTACCTGGTGGAAAAGTCACACAGAATTTTCTCACAAGGAAAGTGTTACTTATAAAGGAATAAATACACTAGGAGAATGTGCACACCCTATTCACACTTCGGACAATTTCAGATCTCCAGAGGAAACTACGATAACTCAATAACAGCACCCATGCTTGATATGTTTGACATGATTCATGCAGTTTAATTATTTGTGATCCAGTGTTACCATAATAAATTATTCCATGTGGTTTTGAAAATTGCTCAGTTCTATCTAAATTTGAACCACTTTATCCTGAACCAACACTCAACCCTTCTGCCATGTTTGACTCCAAACATGGACTCCAAATCGTTTGAGTTAATCCATTATGACTTAAAGCTTGACCTTTCAAAGCCACCCAAGGCAAATAGGTGTGTGAGAAATCAGTTCCTCGGACTAGCCATTAAAAATATTGGAACAAAATTTTGACATTGGCCTGTCACTTTGATTTTAACCATTTTTTCTAAAAAATAAATAAATAAATAAATAAATCATATAATTTTACCTTTGGCTGACCCTCAGTCATTCTCTGAAGTTTGATCCAAATTGGCCATGGTTCATTCCATTCCATGTTTTGTATATTTTGTTTTTCTTGTTAATATGGAGGTTTCACACATTTTCAATAAAATCCTGTGTTAATATAACTCACAGTGCTAAAATCATTCTCACCAGTTCCACTTAAATTTACAGTTTCAATAGTGTTAAAATATTTACTTGTTAATAGCATTTCAGAGACTGCGGACTCAGAGGCGGACTCACCCGTTACCCAGGGCGAAGTCACTGAGGTGGTCAGAAAGCTCCTTCGTGGCAAGGCTCCTGGGGTGGATGAAATCCGTCCGGCGTATCTTAAGCCTCTGGATGTTGTGGGACTGTCTTGGTTGACGCGTCTCTGCAACGTCGCGTTGCAGTTGGGGACAGTGCCTCTGGATTGGCAGACCGGGGTGGTGGTCCCTCTGTTTAAGAAGGGGGACCGGAGGGTGTGTTCCAACTACAGGGGGATCACACTCCTCAGCCTCCCCAGTAAGGTCTATTCCAGAGTACTGGAGAGGAGAATTCGACCGATAGTTGAACCTCGGATTCAGGAGGAGCAGTGTGGTTTTCGTCCCGGTCGCGGCACACTGGATCAGCTCTACACCCTCCATCGGGTGCTTGAGGGTTCATGGGAGTTCGCCCAACCAGTCCACATGTGTTTTGTGGATCTGGAGAAGGCGTTCGAGCATGTCCCTCGAGGTGCCCTGCAGGGGGTGCTCCGGGAGTACGAGGTCCGAAGTCCTGTGTTAAGGGCTATCCGGTCCCTGTTCGACAGCAGCAGGAGCTTGGTTCGCATTGCGGGTAGAAAGTCAAGCCTGTTTCCAGTGCACGTCGGCCTCCACCAGGGCTGCCCTTTGTCATTGGTTCCATTCATTCCCTTTATGGACAGAATTTCTAGGCGCAGCCAGGGTGTAGAGGGGGTCCGGTTTGGGAACCACAGAATCTCGTCTCTGCTGTTTGCAGATGATGTGGTTCTGTTGGCTTCATCAAATCAGGACCTTAAGCGTGCACTGGAGCTGTTTGCAGCCGAGTGTGAAGCGTCCGGGATGAAAATCAGCACCTCCAAATCCGAGGCCATGGTTCTCGACCGGAAAAAGGTGCTTTGCCCTCTTCAGGTTGGTGGAGTGTCCTTGGCTCAAGTGGAGGAGTTTAAGTATCTCGGGGTCTTGTTCATGAGTGAGGGACGGATGGAGCGCGAGATCGACAGACGGATTGGTGCAGCATCTGCAGTGATGCAGTCGCTGTATCGGACCGTCATGGTGAAGAGAGAGCTGAGCAGGGGGGCAAAGCTCTCGATTTACTGATCGATCTACATTCCGACCCTCACCTATGGTCATGAGATTTGGCTCATGACCGAAAGAACAAGATCACGAGTACAAGCGGACGAGATGAGTTTCCTCCACAGGGTGGCTGGGCGCTCCCTTAGAGATCGGGTGAGGAGCTTGGTCACTCGGGAGGAGCTCGGAGTCGAGACACTGCTCCTCCACATCGAAAGGAGCCCGTTGAGGTGGCTCGGGCATGTTTTTGGATGCCCCCTGGATGCCTCGCTGGAGAGGTGTTCCGGGCATGTCCCATTGGGAGGAGGCCCTGGGGAAGACCCAGGACATGCTGGAGGGACTACGTCTTGCAGTTGGCTTGGGAACGCCTCGGGGTTCCCCCGGAGGAGCTGGGGGGAGGTGTGTGTGGATCGGGAGGTCTTGGCGGCTTTGCTTGAGCTGCTGCCCCCTGCGACCCGACCCCGGATGAAGCGGAAGAAGATGGATGGATGGATGGATGGATGGATGGATGGATGGATGGATGGATGGATGGATGGATGGATGGATGGATGGATGGATGGATGGATGGATGGATGGATGGATGGATGGATGGATGGATGGATGGGTAGCATTTCAGAGACTTAAACTACACCTGTGCAGCAAAAAAGTCAACACTCACAAGACTGACTCAGAAACGACGACAACAATATGCAAAATTTTACACCAAGGGTATTTAACACTTGTGTAAGTGTTGAGCACAAAATATTTGACTCTGAGATTTTGATCATCCAGATTTTGTTAAACTCTTATTCTGAATAAGTTGACTTTACACAAAAAAAAGTCATGTATAAGTCTATTGCCTGAAATTATTTAAATATTTAAACATGGTGAAACTAAACATGGATCAAATTACATGAACACAGAACTTTAACTGGATGTTGTAGACAGTTCTTCATTAATATATCTTAACCTGTTATGTTTTACCTCTTGAAAAACAATTTCACATAATTTTACAATGTTACAGCCTTATTCCAAAATGAATGAAATTCATTTTTTCATCAAAATTCTACACACAATACCCCATAATGGCAATGTGAAAAACGTTTTTTGATATTTTTGCAAATTTATTAAAATAAAAAAAAACTAAGAAACCACGTGTACATACGAGGGTAGGCTGAAAAGTTCTAAGGCTCAGTATAATGCAGTTAATGCATTACTCCTTCATGGGGAGCCTTAGAACTTTTCAGCCTACCCTCGTAAGTATTCACAGCCTTTGCCGTGAAGCTCATAATTGGTCAGGTGCATCCTGTTTCCACTGATCATCCTTGAGATGTTGAGATGTGATGAAAGTAGCAATATACAAAGACATCCTGGAGGAAAACCTGCTCCAGAGTGCTCCTTACCTCAGACTGGGGCGACAGTTTGTCTTTCAGAGGGACAATGACCCTAAGCACACAGCCAAGATCAAAGGAGTAGCTTCAGGACAACTCTGTGAATGTCCTTGAGTGGGCCAGCCAGAGCCCAGACCTGAATCTGAACATCTCTGGAGAGATCTGAAAATGGCTGTGCACCAAAATTCCCTATCCAGCCTGATGAAGCTTGAGAGGTGCTGCACAGAGGAATGGGAATAATTGCCCAAAGACAGGTGCAACAAGCTTGTGGCATAATATTCAAGAACTTGAGCACTTAAGGTTATAATTACTGTCAAAGGTGCATCAACAAAGTATTGAGCAATGGGTGTGATTTCTTAGGGTTTTTTTATATTTATAATAAATTTACAAAAATTTAAATAATGCTTTTGATGTTGTCATTATGGGGTGTTGTGAGTAGAATTTTGAGGGGAAAAATGAATTTACTCCATTTTGGAATAAGGCTGTAACATAATAAAATGTGGAATTATTTAGGCACTGTGAATACTTTCCAGATCCACTGCAGGCCCTGGTACTATTCAGCAATACCAGGATAAGGCACTAGTCTGCCAATATGTAGACCTGGGTCTGAATGCTGTTCACGCTGTCTGTGTCCTTGGACAAGACACTTAATCAACATTGTCTCAGTCCACCCAGCTGTAAATAGGTACTAGTCTTGTCTGGGGAAATAATCTGCATCAGACTGGCATCCTCTCCAGGGAGAGTCGTAGATTCTCATATGCTTGACACTATGGCATCTGAAGAAAAGCAATGGCACCAGTGAGCCTCAGGGCCCGCATAGAACTTTCTTCTTCCCTGAGACCCAGAGCCGGTTTTGTCAGGGCGGGTCCCTGCCCGGCACCCACAGCATTTGGACCCACAAAGCAGACTTCAGACTAGGCTTTGGTGAAAGAGAAATCATGGTCTTTATTCCAGGCCTTGGTTCAATACACGTGGTCAGTCAGTGAAGCAGAAGTACCAACAGGATTAGGCAGAGACACAGTCAAAAACGAGCAGGGTTCAGAGGCACAAGCAAACACAGACTTCTGGGATGAGGCAAGAGGCATGGTCAAGGAGTACAGAGCAGGATTCGGAACACGGCAAGACAAAACTCAGGACTATAGAAGGCGCTGGAAAGTGTGCAAAGACAACAATCTGGCAAACCTATGGTGGCTGGGAGGAGATTAAATAAGCAGGTGTTAACAAGGTGCGCGCGAAGAGAAAGATCTAGAAAGGGGGCGTGGCTGGTGGACAAAGAGTATGGGTGGGACAAGATAGTGAAGAAGGGAGTGCGCAAAGTGGAGTGATGTAATAGACAAAGACACGTGAGCTGGTGCAAGAGTGGAAGTGAAGGCAAACACAGACAGCATAAAAGTGAGAGAGCGACATGATGGCAGGTGCAGGGCATGGAGTGAACATAAGATGGGATGATGTCAAAAAAAAAAAAACTGAGAACAGGGATCAGACAGACTATAATACAACTATGAACAGGAACCAGGACAGAGCATGAACAAGCGAATTAATCAGAGAATAATAATAAAATAAAAAAAGACAAAACAAGACTGGACCTGACATGACTGAAATATGCCAACAGATGACAAAACGTAACAAAGACTAATAATTAACAGAAAACAAAACCCGATACTTAAGCATAAGTGCTAACACAAAAGAAAAACTAATGAACAATAAATGAAAACACATCTGACAGAATAAAACTAGAACGGAACCATGGCAAAAGCATAGAAGTAACAAAGAAATAAAGTGGCAAAGCAAAATGGAACGTAGAATAAACAACATGATGAAAACAACTAACTAATGAAACAAAGCTGGGGCAGATGGAGGTGAACTAAAGAAAGAGGCAAAATAAGGATTAAAGCCTAGATCAGGGTCGGGCATGACAGGTTTTCCCAGATTCAGTCACAGGTTACTTTCCCAGCCAAGTGTGTTACCTATTTACAGCGGAGTCAACTGAGACAATGCAATGCCTTGTCCAAGTACACAGACAGGTAGCATGGCCAAGTGTCAAATCCTGGTCTACACATTGACTGTTCAACTCCTTATCTGAGCTACCTGCTTTAAAACACACCTTGGACTAACTTTCACACTGTTGTGGCTGTTTATGAGTCAATCGCCAGTCTTGAATTAATGCTCTACAAATACAATTTAGCTATCCTAAGGTATAACTTTAACCCTGCCGATGAGGTGAGTGCACTGTACATTAAGCTTCCAGAAAATTATTAAAAACTTTCCTTCTGGGGGTCCAGTCATATCCCACAGGAAATTACATTCCTTTTATCCAGTTTCATTACTTTTAGCCACTGTTACCAAATATATATTGGTGAAAATAATGATGTGTAATTCTTTTTATCTTTCTTCAGGGAATGATGGCAGAAATGTGTTTGTTGAGCTGAATAGTACTGTATTCAGTGCAGGTCCAACAAATGTTCTAATATATTTAGAAACTGATTTTTATTTTATTTTTTGGAATATCTGCAGAGGAAGTCAGAAAGTACAGTTGTGGTTGGAGGTTTACATACACGTGTTTTTAATGTCGTTAATGATGTATGCTGTATATCATTCCACCCTGGCAAAAGAACAGTACAATTACATCATTAAAAGCCCAAAATGACTTTGACACTATGAGTGTATGTAAACATCTGACCACAACTGTATGTTTGCATTGTTAAATTTACATACTTTATCATAAAAAAAATAAATAAATATCATGGGACCAGGGACAAAAAGTCAAAAGTTGCATGTTTTCTTTGATTCAGATGGCTTTTTGGTGCAGTATTGAGGTCAATGTGTTTAAAAGTGACTGTATGTGAAAATGACCTTGATTCATAAAATAAGTTCAGCGTACATTAAGATATGTTGTTTTGAATCTGCACAGAATTGAATGCCTCTGGCCCTGGGGACAGCAAACTCCTACTCGCTTCTGCAAGACTAAAACCTGACAGATCCTTGTTTACAGTATCTGAACAGCACTTCTGCAATGTCTGCTTTCCCCACTGTCTTCTTGATAAACAATATATTCTTTACTATGCTTCACACTGCACACCATAGTAGGAAGGTGTGACTGACGTAGGTTGTTCAGTACGTGGAACATGAACTGTCTTTTAGAAGACATTCCATTGTGCAGGTGCTGAGAAGCCACAACACATCCAAATTAAGACAAATGTAAAAACACACAAGCAGCCGGGAAAAAAAAAACACCTGTATCAATTCAATAGGTCATTGTATCAAAAAATGTCTTGCAAATTGAAAACACTTGCAAACATAAAATAATGAGTATTCATGGTTTTAGAGTATCCCAGAATCCTTTGCGCACTGGGGAGGGAGGCTTGATAATGGCTCAGCTTAATGCTAACTTTAACATTGAAAAACGCCATAGACATGCTAACGCATTAGCATCGGTTAAGTTATAAAACACATCTGTCAACTGTTTCAGAAGACCATAACAGGTCGGTTTAACAATAAAAAGGTAAATATTACTCACAGACATATGCTCTTTAGGGTTTTAGCGGGGAAAATTAAGATAAAGCAAAATAAACCAAAGAACCAACGAAGCAGCAGATCGAATATCAAAACACTGCTTCATTGGTTCAAGGTTCAAACCAAAGCCGCGCTGCAGAAACGGTTGATTATACAGACCCGCTGCAGGGTTTGTAATCAATTTAGAGAAATGATCATTTTCCTGACAAACACCCCCAAAAACAACGGCCACTCTGAAGGACCAATAAGGGAATCGTTAAGCAAAAAGGCTACTGATGTCGGTGGATCAAATCATTTCTTAAGGATACACGAAAAGAACCGGTTCCTGGCACGCAACCCTAACAGCAATCGGAGATTTCTGACATCCACCACTCCGGATCTGGATCACCTCCAAAATTCAGCGGAGTCTTCTATGCCCCAATAAATGTGGTGCAAATTTGATGCGAATCTGTGAAGTAGTTTTGATGTAATCCTTCAAAGCATATATAAAGTAAAACTTGATCCAGAATCCAGATCACCTCCCAAACTGAATGACATCTTCCATTGCCTAATGTATCTATAGTGGAAATTTTGTGAGAATCCGTGAAGTAGTTTTGCTAACAGTAATCCTTCAAAGCCTATATAAAGTGAAACCTGATCCAGAATCCGGATCACTTTCAAAATTTAATGGAGTCTTCCTTGGTCTAATATCTCTCTGTGGTTAACAAAAAACAAAAACAAAAAAAAATCAAAAATTTGTGCAGTAGTTTTGCTGCAATCCTGTTTACAGACAGACAGAGACAGACAAATAAATAAATAAACACAAATTATTTTATTACATCCTTGGCACATGTAATAAAATAATAAAATTCAAAAATTCATCTTGCTTAAGAACAACATCATCAATAAAGTAAATGAGCAAACTTACTCAGCTCTGGCAGCAATCAAGAGCAGAGCGCCACAATGGTCCACCAGTTAAAGTTCACGGGGGGGGGGGGGGGGGTATGTTTGCAACCTCTGTGTTTTTAAGTGTTGTTTAATGTATGCACTTTTTTCTTTCTTTTTTTGTATTTGTGTTTTCTCCATTTGCTAGTGTTGCCTGAAGCTGGAAGTGTTGTGGCCTCGAACAGCCACTGCGACATTGAAATCTTAATTATATTATAATAATTTCATTGAATCAGGCAGCTGTTAAATGAAAAACCAAACCATTGAAATTGAAATTCAGATTTGTGAATAATTATGTTTTATTTCTGCACATAAACACACTTTAACCGGCAAAGTAACCAAAGTTAAATAAAAGTTGCATGACGTTCCCACTGGAGAGAACTGTGTCCGTGACACCACGACACATTACTTTACGGTCATTGATATTGTAAAAACAATAGATAACACACCACATTTTACAAATGTAAAAACAAAAGAGGTGTGCAGAAGCATGCGCACATTTGTAAGCAGCATTGTCAGTGTAAAACAGAGTGCAATGCTGTTATTTGCTTTTCCTGATAACAGTTGCACCCGTTAACTGTCATATTGTTTGTTTGTTTGTTTGTTTGTTTTGCACAAGATATTTTCCAGCACTGAAAGGGTTCTGAAGCATCTTTTGACTTTAGACGATTTCAGCAGCGTGAATTCACACTTTTACTGTGTGTTTGCACTTTTGAGAGATGCGCGTGTGTGTGTGTGTGTGTGTGTGTGTGTGTGTGTGTGTGTGTGTGTGTGTGTGTGTGTGTGTGTGTGTGTGTGTGTGTGTGTGTATACAATCGAAGGGGGTTTAAAAAAGCATAGGATTTCTCTGGATAAACAATCTGAGGCAGCATCTCTTATGCTAATGTCTTTTCCTGGTCATTCCTCATTGCATTAACATTCTCTATCTTCATGCAACTGATGGAACAGACTCCGGCGCTCCAGCTGCAAAGCCCCCCGCTAAACACAGCCCCCCCGTGCACACTGATACACTGTTAGTGGGCCCTGTGCCTCTGGTACCCAGAGGTGCGGGACAGTCTGACAAACATCCAGCTGCAGGAGAGATTCTTCAACCCTCAGCATCGTCCCCGTCAGAGGAACAAAGAGGTTCCCTTTTACCACACAAGCCAAAGGACTTTGCATTTTCACAACCAACCCCAAAAGACCCCGATCTGTCACACACAGACACACATGTTCAACCAAACACACATTCTGACAGAAATGCACACCAAACCTCACCTTCTCACATAACCTCATATTCCAACTCTCACATAATCTTACATTCCGGCGCAGGCACACACCCAACCTCACATTCCAACTCTCACATAATCTCACATTCCGACACAGGCACACACCCAACCTCACATTCCAACTCTGTCATAACCTCACATTCCGACACAGGCACACACCCAACCTCACATTCCAACTCTCTCATAACCTCACATTCCGACACAGGCACACACCCAACCTCACATTCCAACTCTCTCATAACCTCACATTCCGACACAGGCACACACCCAACATCACATTCCAACTCTCACATAACCTCACATTCCGACACAGACACACACCCAAACTCACATTCCAACTCTCACATAACCTCACATTCCAACTCTCACTCAACCTCACATTCAGACACAGACACACACCCAAACTCACATTCCAATTCTCACATAACCTCACATTCCAACTCTCACTCAACCTCACATTCAGACACAGACACACACCCAAACTCACATTCCAACTCTCACATAACCTCACATTCCAACTCTCACTCAACCTCACATTCAGACACAGACACACACCCAAACTCACATTCCAATTCTCACATAACCTCACATTCCAACACAGGCACACACCCAAACTCACATTCCAACTCTCACATAACCCCACATTCCAACTCTCACTCAGCCTCACATTCCGACACAGGCACACACCCAACCTCACATTCTAACTCTCACTCAACCTCACATTCTAACACAGGCACACACCCAACCTCACATTCCAACTCTCACATAACCTCACATTTTGACACAGGCACACACCCAACCTCACGTTCCAACTCTCACATAACCTCACATTCAGACACAGGCACACACCCAACCTCACATTCCAGCTCTCACATAACCTCACATTCTAACTCTCACTCAACCTCACATTCTAACACAGGCACACACCCAACCTCACATTCCAACTCTCATGCAACCTCACATTCCGACACAGGCACACGCTCATCCTCACATTCCAACTCTCACATAACCTCACATTCAGACACACACCCAATCTCACAATCCAACTCTCACATAACCTCATATTCTAACTCTCACTCAACCTCAAATTCAGACACAGGCACACACCCAACCTCACATTCCAACTCTCACATAACCTCACATTCCGACACAGGCACACACCCAACCTCACACTCCAACTCTCTCATAACCTCACATTCCGACACAGGTACACACCCAACCTCACATTCTAACTCTCATTCAACCTCACATTCAGACACAGACACACACCCAAACTCACGTTCTCATTCTCACTCAACCTCACATTCAGACACAAACACACACCCAAACTCACATTCCAACTCTCACATAACCTCACATTCCAACTCTCACTCAACCTCACATTCTGACACAGGCACACACCCAACCTCACATTCTAACTCTCACTCAACCTCACATTCTAACACAGGCACACACCCAACCTCACATTCCAACTCTCACATAACCTCACATTTTGACACAGGCACACACCCAACCTCACGTTCCAACTCTCACATAACCTCACATTCCGACACAGGCACACATCCAACCTCACATTCCAACTCTCACATAACTTCACATACAGACACAGGCATACACCCAACCTCACATTCCAACTCTCACATAACCTCACATACAGACACAGGCACACACCCAACCTCACATTCCAACTCTCACATAACCTCACATTCAGACACAGGCACACACCCAACCTCACATTCCAGCTCTCACATAACCTCACATTCCAACTCTCATGCAACCTCACATTCTAACACAGGCACACACCCAACCTCACATTCCAACTCTCATGCAACCTCACATTCCGACACAGGCACACGCTCATCCTCACATTCCAACTCTCACATAATCTCACATTCCGACACAGGCACACACCCAACCTCACATTCCAACTCTCACGTAACCTCACATTCAGACACACACCCAATCTCACAATCCAACTCTCACATAACCTCATATTCTAACTCTCACTCAACTTCAAATTCAGACACAGGCACACACCCAACCTCACATTCCAACTCTCACATAACCTCACATTCTGACACAGGCACACACCCAACCTCACATTCCAACTCTCAATCAACCTCACATTCAGACACAGGCACACATCCAACCTCACATTCCAGCTCTCACATAACCTCACATTCTGACACAGGCAGACATCCGAACTCAAATTCTAACTCTCACATAACCCCACTCTCCGACACAAATAGACACTCAAACTCACATTCTAACTCTCTCGCAACCTCACATTCCAACACAGGTGC
This sequence comes from Thalassophryne amazonica, assembly GCF_902500255.1. Taxonomy (NCBI): domain Eukaryota; kingdom Metazoa; phylum Chordata; class Actinopteri; order Batrachoidiformes; family Batrachoididae; genus Thalassophryne; species Thalassophryne amazonica. The sequence goes on from NC_047119.1 coordinate 15,109,172, forward strand.
ACATCCAAACTCACATTCCAACTCTCATGTAACCTCACATTCAGACACAGACACACACCCAACATTGGATTCTCACTCTCACATTACCTCACATTTACACACAGGCACACACCCAATCTCACATTTTAACTCTCATCCAACCTCACATGTACACACAGGCACACACCCAAATTCACATTCTAAAGCTCACTCAACCTCACATTCAGACACAGACACACACCCAACATTACATTCTAACTCTCAGTCAACCTCACATTCAGACACAGGCACACACCCAACTTCCCATTCTAGCTCTCACACAACCTCACATTCAGACACAGGCACACATCCAATCTCACATTCTAACTCTCATCCAACCTCACATTCAGACACAGGGACACACCCAATCTCACATTCTAACTTTGATCCAACCTCACGTTCCAACACAAGTACACACCCAACCTCACACTATAACATTCATGCATCCTCACATTCCAACACAGGCACACATCTAAATTCACATTCTAACTCTCATCCAACATCACATTCTAACTCTCATCCATCCTCACATTCCAACTCTCACCAATCTTCACATTCTGACACAAATGCACACTCTCAGCAAACCTCACATTCTAACTCTCATCCAATATCACATTCTAACTCTCACCAATCCTCACATTCTGACACAAATGCACATTCTCATCCAACATCACATTCTAACACTCCAACATCACATTCCAACTCTCACCAGTCCTCACATTCTGGCACAAATGCACACTCTCACCAATCCTCACATTCTAACACTCGGCCAACCTCACATTCCAACTCTCACCAATCCTCACATTCTAACACAAATGCACACTCTCACCAATCCTCACATTCCACCTCTCATCCTACTTCAGATTCCAACTCTCACCAATCCTCACATTCTAACACAAATGCACACTCTCAGCAAACCAAACATTCTAACACTCATCCAACCTCACATTCCAACTCTCACCAATCCTCACATTCTAACACAAATGCACACTCTCACCAATCCTCACATTCTAACACAAATGCACACTCTCACCAATCCTCACATTCTAACACTCGTCCAACCTCACATTCCAACTCTCACCAATCCTCACATTCTAACACAAATGCACACTCTCAGCAAAACTCGCATTCTAACTCTCGACCAACCTCACATTCCACCTCTCATCCTACGTCACATTCCAACTCTCACCAGTCCTCCCATTCTGACACAAATGCACACTCTCAACAAACCTCACATTCTAACTCTCATCCAACCTCACATTCTAGCTCTCACCAAACCTCACATTCTGACACAAATGCACACTCTCAGCAAACCTCACTTTCTAACTCTCATCCAACATCACATTCTAGCTCTCACCAGTCCTCACATTCTGACACAAATGCACACTCTCAGCAAACCTCACATTCTAACTCTCATCCAACATCACATTCTAGCTCTCACCAGTCCTCACATTCTGACACAAATGCACACTCTCAGCAAACCTCACATTCTAACTCTCATCCAACATCACATTCGAGCTCTCACCAAGCTTCACATTCTGACACAAATGCACACTCTCATCCAACATCACATTTTAACTCTCACCCAACATCACATTCTAACTCTCACCAGTCCTCACATTCTGACACAAATGCACACTCTCAGCAAACCTCACATTCTAACTCTCACCCAACATCACATTCTAACTCTCACCAATCCTCACATTCTAACACAAATGCACACTCTCAGCAAACCTCACATTCCACCTCTCATCCTACGTCACATTCCAACTCTCACCAATCCTCACATTCTAACACAAATGCACACTCTCAGCAAACCTCACATTCCACCTCTCATCCTACGTCACATTCCAACTCTCACCAATCCTCACATTCTAACACAAATGCACACTCTCAGCAAACCGCACATTCTAACGCACATCCGACCTCACATTCTAGTTCACATCCAACATCACATTCTAGTTCACATTCATCATCATATTCTCGTTCTCATCCAATCTCACATTCCAGTTTTCATCAGTCCCCACATTCTAACATAAATGAGCAGTCGAAACCAAGCTCACATTCTACCTCTCATCAATCATCACATTTGAAGTCTCACATAGCTTCTCATTCAACATCACATTCTCACTCTGAGCCAACCTCACATTCTAACTCTCATCCCTCTTCACATGTCAACTCTCATCAAACCTCAAATTCTAAATCTCATTCAACATTACATGCTCACTCTCAACCAATCTCACATCCCAAGACAAATGCACACTCTCATACGGCCACACATTCTAACTCTCACACAACCTCCCATTCTAACTCTCATGCAGCCTCACATTCTCAGTCTCATCCATCCTCACATTCTACTTCCCACACAACCTTAGGCACACATTCCTTGCACGCTAAAGTAGTTGCACATACTCACCAAACATCACAGTCTAACCCACATGCAAACTCAAATCCAACCTCACATACAGACACAAACACTCACCAAAACTCTCATTCGCATACAGACACACACTCTCACAGAGATTCTAAGGTGTACACCCATCATTCACTTGCTGACTATAAACAGCATCCACCAGTCACAGAGCAGTCTGCCCACCATGACCTTCATTCAAGCCTTGTCGAGACTGGACACCCATGGCATAGGGAGACAGGAGGTAAGCAACACCCTAGAGTAGAGTTTCCAGCATCGTAGGACAATGTAGTTTTGAATCTTAAATGTGATTCAGGGTGATGGTCATTATGATTGGAACCCTTCTGAAACAAAAAACTTTCAAGAGGTGAAATTCTCTCCATATTTTTATGTCACATTTCTTCCTATGATTCTGCATCAGGTATATTAATCATTTATCCTTGACACCTCTTACCGCAATCCGACATGTTGATTTTGTTTTTACCTTGCAGAATAAATGTGTGTGTATATATATATATATATATATATATATATATATATATGTGTGTGTGTGTGTGTGTGTGTGTGTGTGTGTGTGTATACAGTGCCCTCCAAAATATTGGAACATGTGGAATTTTACACAAATTGTTATAAATTAATGAAAAATATAAAAGCCAAGATGATAGATTGCATAAGTAATGGAACGCTTTGGTATAATACCTGTAAATAATCAGTTTTACTGACACTTTTCTTCAGACAGGTCAGGGAATGGATACATGAACATTTCCAAGTTACTGAACATGTCTTTGACTTTATTTACATCAGTTACAAAGAAATACAAATAGTATGGCACTCTATGGTAAATCTGTATGGCGTAGACAGTTCTTAAAAACTGAGTGACTGTGCAAGAAGGAGAAGAATGAGAAAAGACACCCAGACAACCAAGAAGAAGTTAGAGGCTTCTGTGGCTATGATTGGAAAAGTTGTGCATAGTGCATTTTGTATACTCAGTTATACAGTTTCATGATGAAGTGGTGTAGAGAAGGGTTTTCTTACTGTTTGTATTTCTTCGTAACTGATCTAAGTAAAGTCCAAGACATATTCAGTGACTTGGAAATGTTCATGTGTCCATCCCCTGACCTGTCTGAAGAAAAGTGGCAGTAAAACTGATTATTTACAGGCATTATACCAAAGCGGTCCATTACTTATGCAACCCATCATCTTGGCTTTTACATTTTTAATTAATTTACTTTAAGTTGTCAAGATTTGCTTTTAGTTTGAGTTTAAGTAAGATCATTTTTGATTTTTTTTTTTTTTTTTTGTATTTTTTGTATTTGAAATGGAATAAATGAGTAAAATGCCAAGTGTTCCAATACTTTTGGCGATAGATAGATAGATAGATAGATAGATAGATAGATAGATAGATAGATAGATAGATAGATAGATAGATAGATAGATAGATAGATAGATAGATAGATAGATAGATAGATAGATAGATAGATAGATAGATAGATAGATAGATAGATAGATAGATAGATAGATAGATAGATAGATAGATAGATAGATAGATAGATAGATAGATAGATAGATAGATAGATAGATAGATAGATTTCAAAGAGATTTACAGAGCAGTGCAACATTAACAATGTGATGAGTGTGATGAAAATATGCAGAGATAACAGGAGCGAGACAGATTTAGATCTAGGCCCAAAACAACAACCCTCATTTAGCCTCAAGCTAAAGGGCAGCATAAGCATTCAATGTGTCAAAATGTATGCACACATTCCTACTCTACTCTTTGAGGTAATTTTGGGCTGATTTTCATCCGGTGTCAGTCTACGAGTGAGAACACCAATGAAGAGCTCCATCACTGTCATGATTTACGAAGGCCAAGAGAATCTCAAACTCTTCCTTTCTTTCAGTGCAGGGAAAGTGAGAACCCCAAATCCACCGACTGACAGCATCTGATGTCAGTCTGAGGTGTTTGAGATTAATGCCAAGAACAATTCGAATCACTTCTACCCCAAGGCGGCATGGGTTACTGAGATTAAATGCATTTATACTCACTGCTGTGCAGCCTTTGAAACAAATGTGATTCAAAATCCTACTTTCCCACCATAAAGCTTTTCTACCAGCATGCATGAATGTGTGCAGGCGTGGCGGATACAGACCGGGGCTAACGAGGCCTGAGTCGGACATGAGTAAAGGTAGGCCGGGTTTACTTTGACAAGACATAATGACAGAATGATGCCAGTTGTGTGAAATGGTTCGAGATGCTGTGAGAACAGCTGTTGGTATCTCATCTCACCAGAGCCCCGGGGAGGGGAAGGGATGAAGAGGAGTGAGTGGGTGGGTGGGAGATAGCCCGAGGAGGGACACTCTTCAGGGGATCACCATGCCCATGACTGAGAAACTGGAACCATATATCACCTATGCAAGAACGCCTCAGGGGGAACCACAGATGGAAGCGTGCCGTGTGATATTCTCAGGCGCTGTGATAATCATTTCTTCCTCGAAGACATGCACGGTGTAATCGCTTTGTGTGATTGGCTATCACTTTTTTCATCAATCATCCGTCAGAAACTGCAGGCTGTTGCATTTTGAGCTGCTGAACTGAGACGGTTGCAGCAAATCCAACAGCAAGACGAAAAAAAAGTCTTGATGCACAAACTGAACTAGTTTCCCACTGCTCCTTTTTTCACTCATAGCCCAAAAACATGAAGCAAAGGATGCTGGGAAAGGCATAAAGCCCTCTGGGAGTGTGAAACAAAGACAAGGAAGGGGAAAATATGAGCAAGAGATAATTAAAAATGGAGGAAAATGTGTGGATTGTGTGTGCAAGTTGACTCCAATTGTATTGATTTGGGAGATTTTGTGTGAGTGCAGCAACAGAAAGCATGTTTTTTTTTTTTTTTTTTTTGTGGCATATAACAGTCTATGAATATTCACATTTTTGGTAATGACGGTTAAAAAAAAAAGTAAATCAATAAGAATTATACATATTAGGGAGAAAACCATCCTTTGTCTCTAATGGTGGAGAACAAAGAATGTAGATAGAGATTTCAAATTCCATAACAGCTATAATACCACTCAGTCTTTTTTTCCCCAGACATAAAGAAAAGGCAAAGAAGTTTTTCAAACCTCACTGACTCTCACAATTTCTCCCATAGGCGGCTCTAGAGTGGGGCTTCAAACCCCCAAGGAATTCCATAATCCTCACCATAACCCCACCAGAAAATTGGCATTTTCCATTAAAAATTGAACATTCTAAGAGTATAAATGATCTAAGAGTACTTTCTCAGAGTACTATTAAAAAAAAGGTCTCCCAGTTTTTATAGTTTTCTCGCTGAGAAACTGTTTACGCACTGCAGCGCAGACCTGGCAACTGGCTGGTTTATAAAGTACAGACCTGGCAACCCACATGAAAACAAAAGAAAGGAGCTGTGCCCTCAGCCACACGTGATCGCGCTGTTCAACTTTGAACCAAAACCTCAACAAATGCTGCTTTGGCTTCAGATTTTTACCCCAGTGGAGCACTATCAAACAAGTTTCAAGCCGTAGTATCTACGAATGCCCCATTTAAAGACGTTTGAACATGACTGAAGCCGTTAAGGCTATGAATACCCCAAAGTTACCGCGTCCTGTCAAAATTTCTAGAATCTGGATGAAATTTTGAACTATTCAAAAAGTGGATCCCAATTTCAAATCTGGTGCTGATGATAGTATACAACTTGGTAGTTGAGGCTAAGTTTGTCAAAAATCAACATGGACCAAGAAGTTGCTATAATGCAGGGGTGCCCAACCTTCTGTGAACAGAGATCTACTTTTAAAGTTGACATTGCATCAAGATCTACCAAGTCATATCGAAAGCCATAGCGTAGCCGCAATTTATTGTTCACCAATACAATAACACAATTTCCTGGCACAAAGATAAAGTTTTAACAATAATAATGCATTATTGAAGTAAATGCACATGGTGCAAAGAATAAGCACAGGTAACCCTAGAACTGGCCCGTAACAACACAACAGCAAACAACCCAAATTACACAATGCCTAATTAAAGTTGGAAAAGTTGTTCCCCATCTTAGCTGGACTTCTGGTACTGAAAGGAGGCAAGAAGTAAGAAAGGCTAAATCCAAAAGCTGTGCATATTCAGTATAATTTGAATGTTTCAGAAATTCTTTAATTTCGGGCAACAATTCAGAAAGTCATTCCAGAAATTTACCTCTGAACCACGTAACGTCTGTGTGCAGGAGCCCTCCAGCTGCACACGGAATAAGAAAAAATAATCAAAAATAAAACCCCAAATACTGTCATCTTTATCAAAAGCAGTAAATCACAGTATTAATAGTCACAGTTTAACTGAGCTAACGGCTCACTATTTGTGTTCACAAACACAACAATTGCATGAAAAATAAATTAATAAAAATACTGACTTTTGAACTGTTTTGTTGACTGCGTAACTTATTTTGGCTCTTTAAGCTATTATGTTGCTTCAAAAAAAATTTTTTTTTAATTTTCTCTCCTCTTCAACCTGCACCATAGAAGAATCAAATCAAATCAACTTTATTTATAAAGCACTTTACAAAAAACAGCTTCTTCAAAAAAAGAAGAAGAAGAAGAAGAAGAAGAAGAAGAGCCCTCTTCTTCTGTTGTTGCATTTAACGGCGGTCAGCATCCTTATTGGTGCAGTGCTGCCACCTTCTGTATCAATCTGTTATAGCAGCACTGTCTGTTACAGCACCAGTGTCATGCGATCGACTGGAACTCAGCTGGCGATCGACCAGTTGACCGTGATCGACTGGTTGGGCACGTCAGCTATAATGCGTCAAAATGTGGCTCAATTTCATCCCTATTCGGGATTAAACAGGAAGGAACACCTTTCTGAAGAATAGCCCCATTAATTGTACATTTACTATAAATTCTGTTGCCCAGCCACTCAATAATCAGCCCCCCCTCCATCATCCAGGAAAAAGCCTCTGAATCCGCCCCTGAATTCTCTCAGTTGTGTAAGCAAAGCAATAGTCTGATGGAGAAACAAAAAGAAAACAATGTGTTGTTGGAAGAGACGAATGGAGTATCAGCCTGTTTATAAAATTCATACTTTTTTCAGCTGCTTAGAATGTGTAAAATTCTCCACAAGATGTTTTTACTTGTTATGGTAATGACGAAGTACTGAGGCCTGACATTCTTCCACACGTCTGAGGAACATATACACCTGAGACTGATGGCAGCGGGGGGGGGGGGGGGGGGGCACCACAATCTCATCTAAGCACAAGGAGCAAAGGAGACGGAAAACTGAAAAGTATCTCTTATGTATGAAGTGGCAGCAGTGTTCTTGTGGATTTATACGCTGTAGTTTACTTGTGGTGCACTAAAAATATGCAGTAGATAAACTTTCACCACAAGTGAAAGTTGGCAGCTCACGTGGAAAAATGGGCACCTGCAGACTGCTAAATGGAGCTAAATTTGCCTGCTTAACGACACAACAGCCTGTCAGTCAACAAAAATTTAGAGTGAAATCATAATTTGGTATCAATCACAGGATCACAGAAGGAGAAAATGTGAAAAAAAGGGATAAATTTGACAGTGACTTGCCTGTTGCAGTTTCACAGTACAAGACAAGATTATTAAGCCGACGTAATAATCCCCCTAGAAACGAAGACAGTCACGGCTACAGCAGACTGACATTTGACCCCAGTGAACTTGACAATCTACAAAAAATATAACGCAATGCTAAAACCACCCTCCGCCGTATGAGCATGTAGCCAATGAAAGAGTGTGTAGAAAGAATGTGACCTTTTGACCCCTTAGAATAGGTCAAGGTTACTCATCTTTGAACTTGTCCAAGGTCTGTGTCCCAAGAATGTTCCCTGTGAATTTGACGACTCTGGCAGTAATATGACTGGAGTTATGCTGAGCACAGACAGACAGACAAAGTCTTTGCAATACCCGCTGGCCATATTTAGGCCTTGGGTAATGACTGACCTCTGGATGACCTTGCCACATTTGGTCCAAATCATCTTGCAAATCAAATTTGTTGACAGTGACCTTTGCCAAAGTACATTTTTTTAACAACAATTTTGGGGGCAACCAAAGTTTGGAAGAAATCAACAAAACAACATGAGAGGAGTAAACCAACAAACATAACAGACATGGCCTGGACCATTCCAGAACCCAAATCTATAAAATAATAATAATAATAGTAAATAAACGACTTGGATTTAAAGAGTGCCTTATTATAGCCGAGATACCCAAAGCACTTTCAAGTCGCATTATTTATTCATTATATGTCTGCAAGATTGGTGCAAATCAAGAAAAAGCAAAGACAAAAAAAAAAAACTTCATGCTTGATCTTTCAGCCTAAGGACCTTAAACCCAATGACTGATCACTGGCAAATCTGGCCTTGCCTAGAACGTTCCAGGACTCACCTTCATATGTGTCAGGGCTCTCCCTAAGCAATGGAACAATGATGTTACGCCATCATGTTATATGTCAGCACCATCATGTAGATTTTCAAATTAATTAATTAATTTATGTTTTCACATTGTTACGGGTTTCGTAGCTTTCCCGGACCGTGCACACCGGTGGTTGGTGAAATGGTTAGTCAGTGAGCGGGACCATGTGTGCAGCCTGTGAAAAACTGGGCTGTGGAGTGTAGCTTTTCTGCAAAAACCTGACCTCTAGCTAGGGAGGGCTGTTATTTCAAAAATTTTTGAAATCATAACTTTTTGCATGGAATATTGAAATATACATGGAATAAACCATAACAGTATAATTTTTGGGTCATTTGGTTCCAAAAACCCATATGGATGGAGTGTTTGAAAATTTCAAGTAACGCCATGTGTCGTATATGTGCTGTTGACGTAAAAAAAAAAAAAACACGCTGTCGCTTATAATTAGTTCATTGTGGCCTTGTCATTCTTTACATGTGATGATTATACTCAACTGATGTTCCTGAAATAAAAACTACATAGATTTTGTTTGTTACAATTGATCGTAACATATGTACTGAAATTAGGTTTTTTTTGTCAATTACTCTTAAAAAAACACCAGATAGGCTTATTGTTACTATAGAAGTTGAATATAAACTTGGAGTCAAGCAACATTTGGAGCTTAATTTCAAGTCTCTAGGTGCAGCGGTTCTCAAGATATGACATTTTCGCTGATATTTTTGGCGATTTTTGAACCTGATATCTTCACTGGCTCCGTTTTGAAACCAAATGACCCAAAATTTATCCTGCTATGGTTTATTCCGTGTATATTTCCATATTCCATGGAAATATTTATAGATTTTCAAATTTTTTTGAAATAACTCCCCTCCCTACTCTAGCGCATTATGCTCTAAATTTTTTTGGGAGAACCCTGTGCGTGACAAGTTTGATGCAAATCAGATGTTTAAAAACTAAATAAATACATTTTGACCTGAATGACCTTGACCCCAATGATTGATGAATTCAATCTGACTTGGGAAATTCCAGAAATTCCATATGTGCACTATGTTTGTTGGACATTGGAATGAAAATCAAAATTTTGACCTTTCAACCTTTCACACCAGTGACCTTGACCTTTGCCAAAACAAACCCTTTTCGGACAGTTCTGTGGTTGACGGTCATCCACTTATCAAGGTTGGTGGGAATCATCTAAAGGCCATGAGAAGAGTAGAGGAACAAAGACAAACATTGCTCTGTAGTTTGATGTTTACACGATTTAAAAACTGTATTTTTTTCTGCTCAGATGAATATAGACAACGTAGATCAGAAGTCAACAACCAGTCGATTGTTATCACATTCTAAGACAACTGTCATCACAGAAGCAGATCACAACCTGTGACCGCTCCATTAGACCAAACCAGTTGGAAAACAGTGTAAAGCTGCTAGTAATACCCACAGACGTACTGTATTTGTTAAAGAATAATCGTATATATATTACATATAGTATTTACAACGACGGATCTTGGTTTCTTGGAAGGGAGGTTTGAATTTAAGGGTGCATTTTCCTGCAATCTCAGGCAATTCATGTATTTTGGACATTTGGAACAGGTAAAAAATATATTCCATTTCTGACATCAAATGTTTTATACTCTGCATAATGGTCAGGTTCCACAGTAACAACCAGGGAGGCAAGTAGAAAGTTGGAAACAGCACATCATTGTTTGGAGATATTCATTTTAATTAATATTGCTTCACAGGACCCCAGATTTTATGGTTTTTTTTTGTGCATTTAGAGTCATTGTGTTCATGCAATATGTCAGAATGAAAGAAAAAACTATAAATTCACACATGTGAGGTTGTGCTGAAAAGAAATGGTGCCAAACAAGGCAAAGTAAACAGTTTTTTTAAGGTAAATTATGAAATTAAAACCAAAAGTAGTCAAAAATTACCAATTATACCCTAAGCTTTCGTCTGCCAAGTTGTAACACAGCCATTTAATTTTTGTTGCAGCCCCTTAGATCTGCCAGTGATGTACCATCAGCAATCTTCAGATGTTGCCATGTTTAGAAAGAATGTAGTACTCAGTGCTGTGTCTACAGATCATGTTGTTAGTTCTCGCTCTTTCGTAGCCTACCCAGATCACCTTGAGAGTGAACACTGGAGCTACCAGACCACAAAGTTCTCTTGGCCAGAGGAGCTAAAGGAGGATGAAGAAAAAGAAAGAGAGAAAGGGAAAGGTAGAATCTGAATGTGTGGTACTATAACACGGTGATTCATAACTGGTTTCATTGTGGAACCCAAGATTTATCATGATGAGATTCATAGGTGACACAATATTGCCTTTATCTAATATGTTCCTGAGGGCTGCTACCCTAAATTTAATGATTTGACAGTTTGTCAAAGAGCGCCCAGATGAGTCATCATATTCTTAGTTAACATCACTAAAAGAACCATTTTAATCTATTTTTGCAAAATCATCATGTTTTGTTCTCTCCAACCAGTTATGAAACACAGGGCATCAGGTTTACTCCCTTCTTCAGGTAGAATCCAGTAGAAATCTACTCAACTATTCCCAGAGACAGTATGTACGAGGGCTGTCAATAAAGTAACGGTCCTTTTTATTTTTTTCAAAAACTATATGGATTTCATTCATATGTTTTTACGTCAGACATGCTTGAACCCTTTTCAAAAACTATATGGATTTCATTCATATGTTTTTACGTCAGACATGCTTGAACCCTCGTGCGCACAGGAAAAACACCTCCGTGTTGATAACCATTTGTAAAATCCAGGCGGCTTTTGATGGCTTTCAGTGGAGTGAGTATATGAGAAATTGTTTAACAGGCAGGACATGTTCCAACTTGTCCTTAAGGCTTTCAACAGAGGTGTTTTTCCTGTGGCGGAGCATCGCGGTGGCTGCGTCCCGACGCGCGGACCCGTCCGCACGTCTTTCATTAAAAAAATCTCCTTTAACAGTGGAATATCCGGATAAAATGCTGAAACCGACTTCTTCTGAAACTTCTCTGTTCTCTCACGACGTCCTGGATCAATAGAGCCTGAAATGTGGAGGTTTTCAGCTTGAACAGGCTGACGACGGCGGCTGAGAGCGCTGCGCGACGTCTCGCTCCGTGGGAAGTCCTTAAAGCGACAGAATCACCTCAAAATCTCTCATCAGCCATTAAAATTTTCACTGAAAACCAGCTTAATTTTTCGAACCGTGTCCACTTCGATGTGTCTCACAGGTTTAGAAAAAATTTTGATCAAACAACGCGCCAGTCTCTCAGCAACTTCTCAGACAAAGGAATTCCGACGAGGGGCTGGACGACTCCTCCCACAAGGAGTGCTCACAGGCGAATGACGTCACCGACAGGCGTGGAAAAACTCACGCATGCGCACGAGGGTTCAAGCATGTCTGACGTAAAAACATATGAATGAAATCCATATAGTTTTTGAAAAAAATAAAAAGGACCGTTACTTTATTGACAGCCCTCGTACATGCCCTCACGATAGCATTGTAAAGAACCTAGAGGCTGTAGCTGCTTGAAATTGTGGACATACTGTAGCACTGCCGTTTCACAGATTGGACTTTGAATGACGAATCTACAAGATTTCTTCCTTTCTTAAGGGCTTTTGAAACTCTTGACGTCAGGAGAGCCCCAGGCCAGAGAATTATTAGGAATCATATACGATGATTTCACAGGTAAGACATCATTAGGACAGTCATGTGGTCTAAAGAGACAAACGTTTGATTTTGGAGATGTCCTCTGTGATGTTTGGATTCATTCCTAGCACCAACCCAGTGTCAATGGTGGATCTTCCAATGGAGGGAGGTGGGGGATGGGTGGGTTAAAGCAGGTTGCCCTGGGAGATAGCAGTTGAACTACCAATATGGGGACCTAGTTTCAGTTCCATGCATGTAGTTCAGACTACCTGTCTGTGTTCTAGGACTGGACACTTCATCTGCATTTAATTTATTTTTCATTCATATATACACACACACACACACACATATATACATACACATATACAGAGAGAGACAGAGAGAGAGCCAAATCACTACAAGGTTGCCTCAAGGCGCTTCACACAAGTAAGGTCTAACCTTACCAACTCCCAGAGCAACAATGGTAAGGAAAATCTCCCTCTGAGGAAGAAACCTCAAGCAGACCAGACTCAAAGGGGTGACCCTCTGCTTGGTCCATGATGCAGACATAAATTACAAAACAATTCATAAAACGAATATACAGAAAATGTTGCCGGTGCACAGAACACTTTCCGGAACAGATACCACACCCATCTCTGGATGGAGCCGCACCTCAAACAGAGAGAAAAGAAAAAAAAGCAGAATCAAGCATCAGAAAGACAACAAATACAGTGTAATTTGCCAGCAGTAAACAACAATAAAAACAGGAAATACTAAGGTGATCGCTGGCCACTAGCCCTAAGCTTCACTAAAAGACCCATGCCATTCCTTAATAAAATGAATTAAAAGTGTAAAAAGCATAGAAACATACTATGCCAGTATGCTAACCATACAAAAGGGAAAATAAGTGCATCTTAAGTCTGGACTTGAAAGTCTCTACAGAATCTGACTGTTTTATTGACACAGGGAGATCATTCCACAGAACAGGGGCATGATAAGAGAAAGCTCTGTGACCCGCAGACTTTTTATTCACCCTAGGGATAAAAAGTAGTCCTGGACCTTGAGAACGCAAAGCCCGGGCCGGTACGTAAGGTTTAATTAGGTCAGCTAGATAGAGAGGTGCCAGTCTGTGAACAGTTTTATAGGCTAGTAGCAGAACCTTAAAATCTGATCTCACAGGGACAGGAAGCCAGTGAAGAGATGCCAAAATGGGTGTAACGTGGTCAAACTTCCTGCTTCGTGTCAAAAGTCTGGCAGCAGCATAACTGGCCATAAATGGGGAAGTAACCTGCAAAGGACTGGCATCCCTTCTAGGGGGAGTTGTAAGGTCTGTGTGGGGAGGTGGGGGAGTGGATAGGTTGGAGCGCTCTAAACCCAGAGTATTTTTATCGCAGATGATATCACAACAGTGAAAGCCTATGCTAATAAACAAAGTATGATCAATTCCACCATGGACCAGGGCGCCTACAACTGATCCATCAAAAAAATCAAAGTCCTGGGGTTTACGTTAACAACTCAGTGCAACACAGCTGAAAAAAAACAGGTTACAAATATAAATACATAAATATAGATACCAGACATAATGCTCAATACTGGATTACTGGCTACTACTGTTAATCTCATTCCAGTCCTCTGTCTTCCTGTTACTCCTTTTCCCCCTGAGTGAGGAGTTGGGGTTATGGTTTGGGTTAGAATTAATGACTCAGGGTTGACTTTTGATGGTGATGGTATCATGAAAAAAAACGTGAAACTGGGATGGGCATGCTCACTGGCACTAGGCTGGGTTGGATTTAAATAATTGCAGGTTTTTTCATGAATTCATTCTTTTTTCCTATAGAAAATCTGTGGAAAAATTCCTTAACATTTCATTCTACTCGCTTTCTTTTTTTTCCATCTCCACCTGTGTACACCTCTCATCACTGCGTTTGTTGTGTTTGTTTATGTGCAGGATCAAGGTAAGTATCCTCATAATGCACACTAAACCATGAAATACTTCACGACATTGCTGTTATTCTCTTTTTAAAAGCTTGCTAGCAAAATCTTTCCACTTCAGATTCAGCGAGTGACTCATTAATGCTCCGTTCATCAATGAAATTGTCTTTCATTGTTAACAACTCACAATTGAAAAAATACCGATAAAGAAGCATCTTGACTCATAATGGTAATTTACGGAACAATATCCCATCGCCTCTCAAGTCTACGGCGTAGTAATTGGCCATTTATATTTAATTAGGCAATTCTTCCCCCCAACTGCTAGCACGGTTCCCTCAGTGCTGAGCGAGGTACTTCATGGTGCTCCTCTCGCTGGCTTCCTTTAAACCAGCTCATTAATATTTCAGCTGGCATCATCAACCAAACAATAATAAAATAATAATGTGATGGCTGATTAAACAGCTCCACTCCAACTTTCTAATGCGCATTTAAATGTGTATTTGCATAAACATGCCTGGTAAACGCCTCTTTAGAGGACAGCCATGCCTTGCAGCCCACGAATGAAGCCAAATTCTAAAGCTTAATAATGCCTTAATTAGGTGCCAGCCTCAGCCAAGATAATCGTAGGGAGAATATAGAGCAGGAGCTCGCCACCTCCCAAACCCCCGCCCACCAACCTAATGCAGATCTTAAAATTACATCGGTTGCAATTCCTCTCTGTGGAGAAATTACACAAAGGTTTTCAACTTTTCTCTGCAGCACTTTGATTTGGGGATGGGAAATAGGACAATGATTTTTTTTTAATATTCCATCCCTTTAGATTCCAAATTTCATGATCCTGTAATCAAACACACACAAATAACTGTTTGATTACAAATACAACAAGAGCGACCAGAGATTTCTGACGTCTGCCAAACCGGAGCTGGATCACCTCCAAAATTCCGTTGCATCTTCTGTGTTCTAATATCTATCGGTGGTGCAAATTTGGTGAAAATCTGTTTAGTAGTTTTGAAGTAATCCTTCAAAGACTATATAAAGTGAAATCTTGAGCCAGAATCTTGATCTGGATCCAGATCACTTCCAAAATTAGTGAATTCTTCCATGCCCTAATATCTATCTGCGATGCAAATTTGGTGAGAATCTGTGAAGTAGTTTTGAAGTAATCCTTCAGAGACTATATAAAGTGAAATCTGGATCCAGATCACATCCAAAATTCAGTGGAGTCTTCCATGCCCTAAAACATCTTCCTGTTATGTATTTTAATAATAGGGGGTCTATTGATGGCCATTTTGGATGCCATTTTGAGTCTTAAACGCATGAATGAATTTAGTTTAGGCACAAATGAGTTTGCTGTGACCTGCGATGACCTTCCCATTGAATCTCTGTGATATTTAAGTTGTTTATATGTTGTTTAAAAGGTGTTTTAGTGAAAAACCCTATTTTGGCAGCCATCTTGGATAACTGGCTTGAGGCCAGTTTTTATTTTTGGGAACATCCTGATTGTGTTTTGGGGTCATCTAAGGAACCTAAAAAAGTTGGTTTGGTTTAGTCCTGGGGGGGTGCAAAGGTAGTGGTCGTAGCTCCCCTAGTAAATCTGGCCTTCCTGTTTTTGAATGTTGCCAGTGGGTTACACATTGTCCCAATGCTCTGTTTTTACATAGAGGCATCTCTTGAGTGTAGAATTCCTCCTCCAGAGAGGTCTTCACTTGGTTAGAAGTTGTGAACACATTTGTCTTCTCTAGAATTCTGTCATTTTCCACTTTCGTTGTCTTCAGCGGTCTTCTAGGACTGTTGGTGTTACTTACATCACCAGTGCATTCCTTCTTGTAAAGAACGTACCAAATTGTTTTATGGTAACTCATTAACTGACTGGTCTTTTTCATTTTATCAGCTTTATTATGGTCTTCTCTTGCATCAACACCTCTTTGAACATCATCTTAAGAGCTCCACTGAAGAGCTTCCAAATGCAAATTCAACACCTGGATTCAACTCCAGAACTTTTATCCGTTTACTTTCTCTGTGAAATAATGGAAGAAGCCACACTTTGCCATTAAACGGACTGTCACTCAACTGCCCAACTACTTTCGAGTCTTTGAACATGGAGGGACTATGTATAAAAATGACTGCAACTTTTGTTCAACCCCTTGAATTAAAGCTGCAAGTCTACACTGCGAGAACATCTTGATTGATAAATTTCAGCTCCATTCTGGTGGTGTAGTGGCAAAAAATTACTTACAAAAAATACTTCTTCTTCTGCTAATTTCCTTGGCTATGATTGTGTATCTGATGATCTACCCATTCAGTAATGCAATTACATTCCTAGACAATTACAAAGCCTATACTCACATCCTTGTAGAAGCTAGTGTACTCTCACACAGCACATTGGAATTCCCATCAGTAATCATTGCAGCACAGTGAAGCAGACTCAGCAAAGCCAGTGCAGTAATAGACAGGGAGCGGTCGGTCTTTATTGTCTTTAACAACGAGTCGCAAAACACAGACTCATTCATCTGTTTGCCAGCGTCTGCGAGTGTAACGCTCCCAGACAAACCTTAATGAGCTCCGAATGTCCTCCACAACACAACGAAGTGACTTAAAAACACTTTTCTATCCTTTTTAATCTGTGTCCTCTTAGACTGTGAGTGCTACGGCCACTCCAACCGCTGCAGCTACATCGACTACCTGAACATCGTCACGTGCGTCAGCTGCAAGCACAACACCAGGGGCCAGAACTGCCAACACTGCAGACTGGGATACTTCCGCAACGCCTCTGCTGAACTGGATGATGAGAGCGTCTGCATTGGTCAGTCCGCAGGGAGTCAGTGATAGCGCACAGATGGGGGTAGTGCATGTGATGAGTGCAGGTGGAAAAGAGGCCGATATTGCTTTTAAAACTTAACTGCTAAATAATTCTGCTGTTAAAGCAAACTTTACAGAGCCTATTACAAATCCAGCGCAATCACTGGCAATATTTAATATATATAACCCCAAATCAGAAAAAGGTAGAATATGAAAAATATAACAAAGGTGCAGTGATTCTTACATTTACTTTGACTTCTGTTTCACTGCAGACAGTATGAACCCAAGATATCATCACCAGTTAATTTGTTAAAATACATCCATTCCTGTATTTAAGGTCTGCAATACATTCCAGAAAAGGTTGGGATGGGTCACATTTGTCTTGAGACAAGTCAGGTGGATACATAGACATTTCCAAGCGTTCACTCACAGAAATATTTACCCTAATTTTTAAGATTTATGTAATTTTATTACATGACAAATTCCCATTTACTTTTTTAGATCATTTTAATACAAACCTACCACATAAACCTTACATGATGCATATTCATTAATCCTATTTATTTGAAATGCATAATCCTCAGTTTTATGTATTTAGTATTAATATAATTACTCTAAATCAATAATAATGACAGTATTTATTTAAAATACATAAAGTATATTGTCTGAATTGCATAATAATTATGTTACCTATACAAGATAAATGACATAGGTAACAATTATTATGCAATTCAGACAATATACTTTATGTATTTTAAATAAATACTGTCATTATTATTCATTTAGAGTAATTATATTTATTAATACTAAATACATAAAGCTAAGGATTATGCACTTCAAATAAATATGATTTATTACAGTAATGAATATGCATCATGTAAGGTTTATTTGGTAGGTTTGTATTAAAATTATCTAAAAAAGTAAATGGGAATTAGTCATGTAATAAAATTACATAAACCTTAAAAGTTATGGTAAATATTTCTGTGAGTGTTGATTATGTCTGACTTCATTTACATCAATCATTAAGAAATACGTAGTAGAGTGACCATGCTGGAAGGACATTAGTGAGGGAAGCCACCAAGACACCTAGACAGCTATGAAAGAATGATAGACTTCTGGAAACTGGGAATGGTGCAAAATTTGCCTTTTGCATTCCCGTTGGAAGGTTCGAGTTGGAGAAGGATTGTAAAACAGGACAACAAATCTAGGCTCACATTTCCCATGTGCTTTTTGCCAAACAGCAGCTGAAATTTTGCATTCTCTTTTAAGAAAATCCTCCTTTATAGCACTTCATCCTGACGCTGGATAACTGGTGTTGCGACAGTTAAAAGGGTTTTTTCTTTGTTTGTTTGCTTAATAACTGAAATGTTAAATTTTTATTGAGCTATGATGCACAGGGTTAGCTAACCACAGTTCATTGAAGTATGAAAAAAGACATCAGGTTGGTTTCTGGGACTCAAATCACCAAATGGGAAATTTTAGTCCTTTTGAAAATTTGGCAATTTCAGACTATTGCATAGGGAAATCAAACCACCAAACTGCTCAAAGAACACCTGTTTGGAACATTCCACAGGTGAACAGGGTTAGTTGAAAACAGGTGAGTGTCATAATTGGGTATAAAAGGAGTATCCCCAAAAGGCTCAGCTGTTCACAAGCAAAGATGGGGTGAGGATCACCACTTTATGAACAACTGTGTGAAAAAAAAATAGTCAAACAGTTTAAGAACAATGTTTCTGAATGTTCAGTTCCAATGAATTTAAGGATTCCATCATCTACAGTCCATAAGATTCAGAGAATCTGGAGAACTTTCTACTCGCCCCCTCTTTGAGCATTCATCAACTTTCCAAGTGTTTTGTTGCCCCGTCCAAGCTTTTTTTTTTAATGTGTTGCAGGCATCCATTTAAAAATGAGCAAATATTTGCACAAAAACAATAAAGTTTATCAGTTTGAACATTAAATATCTTGTCTTTGTGGTGTATTCAATTGAATATAGGTTGAAGAGGATTTTCAAATCATTGTATTCTGATTTTAGTTACATTTTACACAATGTCCCAACTTCATTGGAATTGGGGTTGTACCTACGCTGCTGAACAAATAAATATTTGTTCACGTTATAGCAGGGACAAAGGAGTTAGTGGGTGTGGGGTTGGGGTGAGGGCCTGGTATCACGATGATGAGTCCATATCGTGAGGTCAGTCAGCCATCGGTGCAGCTCAACATTAAAGCGCACTCAAATCACTAGAGTCGACAGCGGGTGCATTTTATTACACCTTCTTATTAAGGGCGTGTCCTAATGGGGGTCATTCTGCTTGCATAGCTACAGAGGTAAAATCTGGTATTGCTTTGGCTCCATCTGTAGCTGGACTGCAGGGGGGTTGAAGGGTAAGCTTGTCGTGGTCGGGGAACACAGAAGGCCAGGCGTTGGAGTCAGCACAATATAAGGCCCCATTAGCATGATACCATCTGGCACGCCGAGAACCGCAAAAAAAAAAAAAAAAAAAAAAAAAAAAAACAGTTTCCACCCATGTCTCTAGAGCTACAAACCGTACGCTTACATACAGAAAGGCATAGCTTTTCCACACACGTTACAACTGTGTGCACTCATTGCACACAACAGATATCCAGAAGTAAAGCCGACCAATGCCTCTGATCTGCTCCAGCTGCCACTCATCTGGATATCATTTGTAACAATAATCATCTGCAGAAATTTCAGTGATTTGCATAAAAAAAGATTCCCTAGTGGTGTTCTCATCTTGTGTTAAAGAACGGGAAGAGTAACACCACAGACACACACAGTATCTCTCCGAGGATGACACACTATATTTTGTTGTTCAGCACAGAAAACCAGGCGATAGAAATCGAATATTACCAGAATTAAATGACACTTTTTATTAATTTTATACTAAACTGCCTTAAACACTTGCAGTGTAGATTTTCAGCTTTAATTCAAGGGGTTTAACAAAAATATGACTGTTATGTAGAAATTATGGCCATTTGAACAGTTTCATTTACAGAGTCCATAAGTAATTGGACAAAATGGAAGTTATTTTTGAAGGAATTCATCACGTTTTCAGCCAAGAACAAAGAAAGACGTTTTTATAAAAACTATTCATAGGTGTTACAATGGGTGGGCCTTATTCTCACAGCTCTTCATCTTATTGGCTCCCGTAGACAGAAAGGAAGGCCCCCTCCCCGTGTCACGCACATAAGTGATCAGCTCACCGTCAATGCCTGGCTTAGTGCTCTGCACGCACAACCTTAACCAATTAGAATAGGATTGCAAGCACTCAGACAGATAACCAGATGAGAAATGAATAATGCACAAATTACAACCCCAAGTCCAGTGAAGTTGGGATGTTGTGTAAAATGTAAATTATAAACAGAATACAATGATTTGAAAATCCTCTTCAACCTATATTCAGTTGAATACACCACAAAGACAAGATATTTCATGTTCAAACTGATAAACTTTGTTTTTGTGCAAATGGATGCCTGCAACACATTTCAAAATAGCTGGGACAGTGGTATGTTTATCACTGTGTTACATCACCTTTCCTTCTAACAACACTCAATAAGAGTTTGGGAACTGAGGACACTAATTGTTGAAGCTTTGTATTTGGAATTCTTTCCCATTCTTGCTTGATGTACAACTTCAGTTCACCAGCCCAGCAGAGCCTTGCGCTCCTCAGACCAACACCTGCTGGTGGTTCCAAGGTCGAGGTACAGACAGTGGGGCCATTGTGCCTTTGCCGTCGCAGGTTCTAAACTCTGGAACTCTCTTCCTCTGGAGTTATGCTCCATCTCATCCCTGCCCCTGTTCGAAGCCAGGTTGAAAACCTATTTGTTTCAATTGGTCTTTGACACAGAGCTGTGACTCCCTGTGAATTAACAACTGTAATATATTTTAGATGTATATGTTCTATTTTATGGTTGTTTTTAACTGTGTACAGCACTTTGATCAACTATGATTGTTGTAAAGTGCTATAGAAATAAAACTTGATTGATTGATTGATTGATTGATTCAGTTGTTCAACAGTCCGGGGTCTCCGTTTTCATATTTTGTGCTTCATAATGCGCCACACATTTTTAATGGTAGCAGTTCTGGACTGCAGGCAGGCCAGTCTAGTACCCGGACTCTTTTACTATGAAGCCATGCTGTTGTAACACGTGCAGAATGTGGCTTGGCATTGTCTTTGTTGTGAAGATGTAGGAACATGGACCCACAACGGGGGCGTTAAATGAACGGGCAATGGATAAGCCAAACACTAACAATTTAATGTTGTGAAGTGCACAACGGAATACAGACAAATACAGTTTTGGTACTACAAACAATTATATGTTGAGTGACGTGTGGGCAGGCTTGAGGATAGGAGACGTCCGTCCAGAACCGAGCCAGATCCCACACGGCCCTCACCGCCAACGGATCTGAAGAACACCGGAGCCGCCAAGTCCTGGATCTCCAGGTGGCCACCGTCTCCAGCTGTCAGACCTGGTACTGCTGGCAGAGAATAGAAACAGTATAGATGTGTGTGAGTTCGCACACTCAGTAATCCCACAGTCTGTGTTCTTTTGAGAGGGAGCACCTCCACCTCCAATCACACACTCGTGCAGCTCCTGTCTAACCACTTATCTGGTTGGGGTGTGAAGCGAAGCCGTCGCTGATCACACCAAACACCAATCCTACAGATAAGGCACCACTACAGGAAAACGACTGCAAAAAGGTATCAGACTATAAGTCAGAGTTACGTTTAGCAGAGAAATTACCTCTTCTGGTAGCTGATTTCTCGGCGGGGAGGTGGAGTTGCAGTCCGGCCTTTATGGTGGTGGTGATGTGATGTGGATGAGTGACAGCTGGTGCTGATGACGAGTGACAGCTGTCACTCCCGGTTGCTATGACGCCCTCTCGTGCTTGAAGCCCGCACTTCAAGCAGGGCACCATGTGGTGGTGGTAGGCCAGCAGTACCTCCTCTTCACCGGCCCACACAACAGTCTTGCTGAAATAAGCAGGGACGTCCCTGAATAAGACATTGCTTGGATGGCAGCGTGTTGCTCCAAAACCTGGATGAACCTTTCAGCATTGATGGTGCCATCACAGATGTGTAAGCTGCCCATGTCACGGGCACTAACACACCCCCATACCATCACAAATGCTGGCTGTTGAACTTTGCGCTGGTAACAATCTGGATGGTGTTTTTCCTCTTTTGTACGGAGGACACGACATCCATGATTTCCAAAAACAATTTGAAATGTGTAATCAGACCACAGCACACTTTTCCACTTTGCATCTGTCCATTTCAAATGAGCTCGGGCGCAGAGAAGGCGGCAGCTTTTCTGGATGTTGTTGATGTATGGCTTTTGCTTTGCATGGTAGAGTTTTAACTTGCACTTGTAGATGTAGCGACAAACTGTGTTAACTAACAATGGTTTTTTGAAGTGTTCCTGAGCCCACGCGATAAGATTCTTTACACAATGATGTTGGTTTTTAATGCAGTGCCACCTGAGAGATCGAAGGCCACATGAATTCAGTGTTGGTTTTCGCCCTTGCCGCTTACGTGTAGAAAGTTCTCCAGATTCTCTGAATTTTCTGATTATATTATGGACTGTAGATGATGGAATCCCTAAATTCCTTGCAATTGAATGTTGAGAAACATTGTTCTTAAACTGTTGTACTATTTTTTCACGCAGTTGTTCACAAACTGGTGATCCACACCCCATCTTTGCTTGTGAACTGCTGAGCCTTTTGAGGATCATGAAACTCACCTGTTTCCAATTAGGTGTTCTTTGAGCATTCATCAACTTTCCCAGTCTTTTGTTGCCCCGTCCCAACTTTTTTGAAACATGTTGCAGGCATCCATTTCCAAAATGAGCAAATAATTGCACAGAAACAATAAAGTATATCAGTTTCAACATTAAATATCTTGTCTTTGTGGTGTATTCAATTGAATAAAGGTTGAAGAGGATTTGCAAATCATTGTATTCTGTTTTTATTTACATTTTACACAACGTCCCAACTTAATTGGAATTGGGGTTGTACTTTAAAACGTGTCAGCCACACAGTGCCCAAATGAAGGATGGTAGCGAGTCTTTATTTGTATGTGAAACAGCTGAGATATGTCTGGACTGTACCAGGCAGTCGTGAGCTGAGTGCGGGCTGAAACAAGGCGGGCAGTCTGGCAGGATGTCCTGTGGGGAGATACTATGCAATGTCCCAAATTCATTGGAATTGGGGTTGTATAACCACTTAAGTAAAGCAAATACTTGATACCAAAAGCAAAGTAGCAAATTAAGAAATTAATACACAGATTTATTACATGGTTGCGACACTGCGTGTGCTGATGGGCTGATTTCTGGTCCGATGTTTTCCGATATCTGACCGGTTACCATGACAATCGGTCCGAAATGCGTATCTCATTAGTTACAAACCAGAAAGCTAAAAACAATTTGAAAAACCAAGTAGGACATGAGCATACTCCATAAATATCTAAACAGCATCAGAAAAACACACAGATTGAAAGCCTACCAGCTAACGACTGGACCATCTGTTAGCAAGTTCTTCATGGAGGTGAAGCAAACAGGTCTGACTACGAGCCAAAAACCATCAGCAGCTTTCATATCGGGGCGCCACCGTAAGGTCATATATTATATATATATATATATATATATATATATATATATATATATAGCCATATAATAAATTATTAACCTCGTTCGCTCAGTCTATACGGGATTATCAGATCTGTAACGCTCAGTCCGTACTTACACCTCAGTCTGATATTTTTCCAGACAGACCTCGCACTCAGTTAATAATCTTAATATCTAACAACTGAAACAATGCCAATTAAGTGTCTTATCCAAGGACACAGACAGATAGTATGAACAGGATTTAAACTCAGGTCTACATTCAATTTTAGCAGACCACCTCCTTAATCCACTGAGCTACCTGGTCTGCAGTGTAGTTTGATGCAAATTGTAGTGAACATTTTACACTTTAACCACTGACTCCACAGGCCTTGACCACAATAACTGACTGTTGACAAATTTGTCCTTGCCTGGGTAATTCTAGAACCAACTACATGTGTGTGCTGTATTTGGTGGACATCAGAGTGAAACCTAAATTTTAACCTTGACCACAAAGATTGGCCTTTGGGAAATTTGTCCTTCCTTGCCTGAGAACTTCCAAAACTTAAGTCCAGATGTATACCAAGTTTGTTGTAAATCGAAGGGAAGATTTTTAATTTTAATCTTTTAACACAATAAATGACCGTTGGTAAAATTTTGGATTAACTATGGAATTCCAGAACCCATCTACATATGGGTGCATCGGTGTGTGTGTGTGTGTGTGGATTTTGACCTTTGACTTCAGTGACCTTGATCTTTATCAAAACAAACCCTTGAAAGGCAATTCTGAAGGCCGATTGGTGCTATGATGCTGCACTTCCCAAAAAAGATGCTAATTATAACAGGACTGTCATGTTTTGAGTCCAAACGTATAATCACATCCCCTGTTAGTCTGACATTAAAAGTAAGCTGGCATCCATGCATCATAATGTCACAAAGTTAGTGGGCAAAGTGGTCAAGGTGGTTAGAACTACAGCCGTAGACTGTTTTAATATAATATCAAAATAACATAACCTTTACCACAGAAAGCTTTCAGTCTGTACCTCTGCAGAATATTGGGATATCAGCCTGCATTTATAGAACTGTGCATTTGAAGCTCTTTAATATCAAACACAAACCAGTGGCTGAATACAAATGTAAAGACTCAGCCAACAGAATGTACTATAATTCTAGATCACATCCCAAAGGAGAGAACAACGCAAGAGTTCATAACTCCACCAAGCCAGGCACAAGGGGTTTAAGTAATGCTGCTAAATAACAACATACACACAGGAAGGAGAATGATTAATTCCAGCACAGACCTTGTTCACACTTAAATGAAAAAACAGTATATATTATCAGTATATTAATGGTAAACTACACACTTCCTTCTGTAGGATGTAACTTGTAATTTACATTAACTCCATTTCATTCCTCCTCTTGCAAAAGAAAAATATTCACAAATTATTTTCAGAATAATTGTGTTTTTGTGCTCCAACACTTTTGTTTAATTATATGACTGTTAGCTAATTTTACAGTGCATTTACAAAACCTTCATGCTTTTTATTGTAATGCACTTTCAAAGATGTGGAGGGTAAAACAACATATTGCAAATTCTCAAAAATCACTTGAAAACTTCTGAACTCCCCTCAAAGTTCTGAACATGCACAAAACCTTCTGACAAACTTTGCTGACATCAGCTGAGAAGGAACTCATTTTGCTGTATGAAAAAAGGACTTTAGCTTCTTCACTGTGACTGAGGGGTCTATAAAGCTAGCCACATTGCCACAGAACACTTCCCATTTCTTGCACACGTCTTTCACAATAAGAGCACAGGACAAACGGGCAATGTCATCACAAATAGGACATGGAAGAGGATGAAAACATTGTGAAAACTCTGTTTTTTGTTTTTTACAATATGGTGGGGGTCACAAAATGAATTTATTTTAGGTGGGCTTTTAATAAACTTTAAAAAATAATTGAATTATGAATGAGCGTTTAACAAACTTTCTTCAAAAAAGGGGGGTGGGCGGTTGTTCGGTCCTGGGCCCTCTGACACGTACAGTATGTGAATAAGAAGCAATGATCATGATAATGTTTTTTTTTTTTTTTTCTTTACTGTCTGTGTGCAATACACATTTATGTGACCGGGAACAGGGATAGGATGTCAGAATATAATTTGTAGTAACGTAAAACAGCAATAATGCAGTAAATTATAAACTTTAATATCTGTTTTTGAAAAACCTGGTGACATGTGTTACCTCACTGAAAATCTGCAAAATATTAACCTTTTTTCTAGTTTTCTTTGCAGGTCAGGCACAACTGTTTCACTCAGTTTCCTGATAATAAATATTGGTAAAATCTCACTCTGTGTTCAGAGTGCAACTGCAACCAAATGGGATCTGTGCATGACCGGTGTAACGGCACAGGATTCTGTCAGTGTAAAGACGGTGCCACAGGGCCAAAGTGTGATGACTGTCTGCCCGGATTCTACTGGAAGCAAGGCTGTCACCGTGAGTATAAGGACTTTTTGTTGCATTCAAGTGTAAAATACACACACACACGCATATATATATATATATATATATATATATATATATATATATATATATATATATATACACGCAACACTTTTGGTTTTGCTCCCATTTTGTATGAGATGAACTCAAAGATCTAAATCTTTTTCCACATACACAATATCACCATTTCTCTCAAATATTGTTCACAAACCAGTCTAAATCTGTGATAGTGAGCACTTCTCCTTTGCTGAGATAATCCATCCCACCTCACAGGTGTGCCATATCAAGATGCTGATTAGACACCATGATTAGTGCACAGGTGTGCCTTAGACTGCCCACAATAAAAGGCCACTCTGAAAGGTGCAGTTTTGTTTTATTTGGGGGGGGATACCAGTCAGTATCTGGTGTGACCACCATTTGCCTCATGCAGTGCAACACATCTCATTCGCATCATCCGTGAAGAGAACACCTCTCCAACGTGCCAAACGCCAGCGAATGTGAGCATTTGCCCACTCAAGTCGGTTACGACGATGAACTGGAGTCAGGTCGAGACCCCGATGAGGACGACGAGCATGCAGATGAGCTTCCCTGAGACGGTTTCTGACAGTTTGTGCAGAAATTCTTTGGTTATGCAAACCGATTGTTCCAGCAGCTGTCCAAGTGGCTGGTCTCAGACGATCTTGGAGGTGAACATGCTGGATGTGGAGGTCCTGGGCTGGTGTGGTTACACGTGGTCTGCGGTTGTGAGGCTGGTTGGATGTACTGCCAAATTCTCTGAAACACCTTTGGAGACGGCTTATGGTAGAGACATGAACATTCAATACACTAGCAACAGCTCTGGTTGACATTCCTGCTGTCAGCATGGCATTGTGCTGTGTGATAAAACTACACCTTTCAGAGTGGCCTTTTATTGTGGGCAGTCTAAGGCACACCTGTGCACTAATCATGGTGTCTAATCAGCATCTTGGTATGGCACACCTGTGAGGTGGGATGGATTATACTGGCTCCAGTTAGGCTAAATATTGTACTCAGCATACCCCAGCTTGATAATTGTGGTGCCAGCAATTGGTGATGGTGTAAATTATAGCCTATATCAACAGGCGAGAAGTGGATTTTGTGCTACTTACATTATAAATATTGGTCTGACACATCAAATTTATCGATGTTTGTGGAATATGCTTACATGGAAAGAGAAATAATGTGAAAAATAGTCAGGTAGCTCCAGTTAAGCTAAACAGTAGCATTGCTTAGTTTGTTAAATGCAAATAAGTTAAACATTCAAATAAATATAACCTAAATATAACTCCTACTATATAGATACGTAGTAGGAGTGTGAATCTCTCCGTTATGAAACGATACATGCGTACCTCGATATATGGGACACATTTTTATCATGCCATGATTTGTTTAGATGAAATTCGGCTTGATGCAATCCAACGCTGCTACAATTTTGAAAGTTTTAAGACGCAGTAGTAGTAGTGAAACAAGATGAACTCAACCAATTCACAACATTAAAACTGAGCCATCATTCGATTTATAGTGTGTTTATATCAATTCAGTGGTATTCCTTTAAAATCGGTTTTAGATCCGTGCTGCTTAATCGTTAAACAGCTAATTCATATTGTTACGTCACATGGCCTTACATGGAACATTATTAAATGGTATTTCTTCTGGTTCTAACCAGTTTAGAAAACCATTATTTGAAAGGTGGAACCCAAAACCGGAAACTTTAAAATGCCGATTCTGCTCAGGTGTTTTGTTTTGTTTTTTTTTTCTGCTTTGAAGCCCTGATGATGCGTCCAGTGAATTTTCTGCTGGATCAGAAGCAATTATTTTAACTTGACCATGAGAAAATGCAGGCTCAAGAAAAGTAGACAAAGGACAGCCCCCCCCCCACCCCCCAAAAAAGTCATACCTGTTGATGTCCCTCAGGCAAAGAGTGGAGAATTTATCTCTCCTCTTCCTGATGCTTTCTTTTCTCCTTTGTTCTTTCTGCCCTGAATTCTTTCCCTGCCACTGTATCTCCTCTCCTCATCATTCTGTTTCTAACGTTTTTATTCTTATCTTCCCCCGCCCGTCTCTTTGCTATACGTCTTTCTCCTCTGTACTCTTTACTCCCCCACTATCCTTTTACCAACCTGTCACCCCGTCACTTTACTCTGCCCTCTTTATTCCCGACTCCTCTTTTCCCTCCTTACGTCTGCAATTCCGTCACTTTCTTCCTGCCTTCGCCTCTGCTCACAGCCAATGTCTGCGACGAGGAGATGCTCATGTGCCAGAACGGAGGAACGTGCTACCAGAATCAGAAGTGCATCTGTCCTTCTGAGTTTAAGGGGGTGCTGTGCCAACACTCCCGCTGCGAGGTGGGCAAGGACTGCAACGCTGCCGCTTCGCCGCCCCTGCCCACGGCCGCCCTGCTGCTCTGCACTCTCCTAGCACACCTGCTGGCTACGTTAACTCCCCACTGAGCCACGTGCACACATACACTCACACGTGCAAAATCCTCAGCCAACGGGTGTGCATATATTTGTGTACACATGAGGCGATGGAGGGGGGAGGGGGGGTCCACGCAGAGCGGCTTCGGCCATCCCAGTCATGGACCCGATGAACACAATGCAGCACTCACATAAGCGCACACATTCGCACAATAACTAGCCTTCCCCAGTCCTGTTCCAAGTGCACACACACACACACACACACGAGCTCCTCACAGGACTGTTACACTATGGAGTGTGTGCTCAGGTGTGCAAAGCACAAATGCAGAAAAGGAAAACAATCTCAGAGACAAGATGCCGATAAAAGAGGCGTGGGGCAAAAATAAAACATACCAACCACTGTCCCTTTATTCCTGAGCTGGAGCAAAGTGCATCAAACAAAAAATTACAAACACTTAACTCACCTGTTTCACTTCCAAGGGAATGGCTGTTATAACCACAAAGGAACTTTACTTTTTTTTTTTCTTTTTTACTTTGATGGAGTTAATAATCTCAGCTTTATTAGAAGGCTTTTTTCCTGGCAGCCAACACGTGCCGCACTCGGCGCGAAGATGCGATCGCCTGTTGGCCGAGTCGGAGGCGAGCCGCGCGCTTGATCCTGCTGCTGAGGCCTACATCATATATTAACCAGGTTTCATTTCTTCACAAAAGACGAGACTTGATTTTTTTGCATTCTTGTTCTATTTCTGCTGCATTTTTATGTTTATTTTTATTATTATATTATTATTATAACTTCAGTCTTATATAATGTGCCCACTAACAGTCGCTGAGATTATATATATATATATATATATAAACATAATATCCAGAGGAATTATGAATTATTCCAAAAAAAAAGAAAGAAAATTTAGTCACTGTAATGGTTGTTATAGGAATGAGTGATTGTTGCCTCACTTAGCGAGATTTAATCACACAGTATTCAGGAAGCAGAATTTAACTTATCAGAAGTCTAAAAGAGAGAAGAGATATCAATCACGTATCAATATTTAATGACATTATTTGAATATTTTTTGTAGAAATTATTTTTGTTTGGAGTTACAATAAATTGCAAAAAAAAAATTACAGCTGTTCAAGTTCAGCCTTTTATTACATCGGGTGTATACTGTGCAGTACATGATGACTAATCTGCCTCATTGTGTGTATTTTTTAACCAGTAACCCTAACAAAATGCTGAGACAGGAGAGCTATCTCTACAGATCGTTTATTTAAAGCGACAGTGTGCAGGATTTACAGGTATTTATTTGCAACAATTGTATATAGCATTCATAACTATCTCTTCATGAAGGTATGTATTATTATTTTCAACAATGAATCATTGTGTTTTCATAAGCATGGGCCCCCATTTTGCAGCACCCATCCATTCTTTTCAAACTGACAATCATACATATTGCTTATCACAAGAGAAGACAAGTGTGAATGAATCCCCATTGCCAAAGAAGCAAAAATGTGAATGGGGAAAAAATATTTATTGCAATCTACAACCTCACCACTAGGTGATATTAAATCCTACACAATGTAGCTTTAATTTAATTCCCTTGAACATAACATTGAATGCCTGTTGAACATAAATCATCATTGCCACTGGATTTTCTAAACATGAACTCCAAAAATCACACAGAATCTGTCTTATTACTTCTATGTGCACCTGCTATGTTCAAAGTGTCCCTCAGGCACCTTTTTGGACCGGTTGTATAGTCTTTATTTTGGTAGCAAATTATTTCCATCATGCAAAACCTTTCTTTCTGTATTATATTGATTGATAGATGTTCCACTGTGATTGTCCACATTCTGTTAATTTTATCTCTTTAATGGAACATTTTTGTTGACCTTGAATGTGTTTTCAGTCATTTTCTGGAAAAAAAACTTGAAGAAAAAGAAACTTGGGGTCACTGACTTATTTAAGTTCAAAACCCGTTCTGTGAGTCCTGGATAGATTTTATCCCTTTTAGCATTGCCATGGTAACTGTTCAGTGTTCTATTCGAGTCTATTACCTGCTTTGGTAACAGCGTAGGACTTGGACAGCAAGCATGTAGATGAGTGGGTGAGTGAATCAGTCTATCCCAGCCAGCTTGTGCAGATAATCACTAAAATAATGGAATCGTCATATAACGCAACAAAATTAAAATGAGCACATAAGGACAAAATATAGTATGTGGTCAACTTCAATTCACCAGATGAATCCCAAAAGCAACTTTGTTTTGCCGATGTATTTTCACATAGATGTGTGTGTCCATCCTTCACATCAGCAACAGTTAACCCTCAAGTGACCGAGTGGGGTAATTATGGGATATATTTTTGTACACCATTTTTCTAATTTTAATCGGAAAACGTTTCCTGCCATGAATTTGTCAATCTATTTGTCCGACATGTTCAAAGAATTTTGCAAGGATCGGCTGATCCATGTGGCAAGTATAACCCAAAGTTGTGCAGGGTCACTTATGACACCAAATTGAAGATCTATGAGATTTTCAACATTATATCTTCAGATGCTATTGTAATTTACCAACTCTAATCATTATGTTTTACTATTTTGCAGGGAAGCATGGCCAACAGACCTAGAATAGTAAGATTAACAGCTGCACAAGCACTGAGACTGATTCTTGATACCCAGAGTGAGGATGAAAATGGCTCATGATGGTCAAAGGATAACTGATGGGTTCATTCAGATTTGTATTAAAGTACTGGCATATTCGCTAGTCACCAGTTCTTCTATATTTGATGTTAAATGGACTGCATTTATATAGTGCTTTTCCATCTGCATCAGACGCTCAAAGGGCTTTACAATAATGCCTCACATTGACCCCGATGTGAATACAAGGTATTCACTACCCAAGAGCCCTTAGTGATTTTTCAGTCAGGCTGGGATTTGAACAGAGGATCCTCTGGTCTCAAGCCCAATGCTTTAACCACTAGACCATCACCACTGGTCACTTGTTGGTTATGGGGCCTTTCACACTGAATACGTCAGATGCGACAAATGCGTCAAAAAAAAAAACAGTCTAAAAAGCATTATTTTCAATGAGACACGTTGCTTTTAGATGCGTCAGAAGTGTCGCGTCAAAAGCCGAGCTAAACCGACGCTTCTGACGGAAGCGTGCATTGCCGTGCTCATAAATCAATAAATGGTTCTTTAGAAACCTTTCATCTGTAAATTAAAACCACCTGTTATTTCAGATTAGCTAATTTCTTGTTTAACATAAGGAACCTCGGACATTTATTTTTAGACAAAATAACGTGGTAGATTATTTATATCTCATTTCAACCAGAAAAACAGACACTGTAAATAAATACAAATGTTTATTATAAATGCAACAGGAAATAATTTAACAATGACTGCAGTGTGATTGTAAAGTAGGATTTCTGTGACATAAACCCCATGATGAATTTTTTTTTTATGGTCATTTCAACTTGTAATTTTGCCAAAATACGTAATTGCCTTTAATGTTGTTATGAGGACAGAGTCATTTCTAAAATATAAATTTGAGCACAATAAGTGGAGAGATTCTACTTGTGCAAATGTCTTTTGACTTTGATTTGTGGACAGTTTTAATGATCTGTTCATTTATTGTTAAAATATAAAATGAAACAGCTTTTTTTAAAAATAATAAAATAGTTGCTGTTCAAAGAGCCTTTTATTTAGAAGCAGGTGATGTTCTGCTGGATTCTCGGGACCAGATGAAGGTCTCTTCTGCAGCTCTGAACTCTGGTGGTGTTGCTGAAGACACTTTTGTCCTATTTTGAAGAGCAGAGATGTTTTCTTTCGACTGGACTTCGTGGTGTTCAGCTCATCAATGGAAGTTTGGTTGTCTGCACAGCAAATGTTCCTGATTGGGACAAATAAAAATATTTCTTTAAATATAAAGAAACACTAAACAGTTTATATATAAAAAAGGAAAAAAAACGGGGAAAAACACGATGGAAAAAAAAACGCCCGAAAAAATAAGTTATTTAAAGTTGAGCTTTTGTGGTGTCTGAAAAAAGCTGTAGCTTTATTTGGTTAAAAATAAAAAAGACTGAACCATTTACAAAATTAAAGTGTTCACTCAGATCAACTGTGCTAAAAGGCTACGCTAACGTTAGCTGATCATTAAACCTTTACAGCAGTTCAGTAAATGTCACGTTTTATTTTTACATTATTCTCACCTCAGTAAAGCTGCAGAACTAAACTCTGTTGGGCAAACTGGGACTTTGCATATATCCAAAAAGTGGGAGATTTCGGACTGAGTGGGTCTGCTCCATCACCCCGGTTGCCTGCTTCGCTCTGCCAGTGATGATGCCTGAACTCCGGTTTCTCCGTGCAGGTCGGCCTGCTGTCACGGTTTGATCGATATCCCACCAAGTCGTTAGTCCTCCCTCGGTCGGCGTCACTCCGAAAGGTAGCTGAAAAAAGCTTCTCCCAGCAGGGTTTCAGGTTGTGGAAACAGCCAGAGTGTGACGTGGCAATCTCCGTCCCCTTGCCGCTTCCGAAGCGACGCGTCTCACGTCATGAGTCGGATGTATTAAAAATGCATCTTGACGAATTGGGACGCGTTGACAGATTGGCCTGAAGTATTCAGTGTGAAAGGCCTTTAAGGAGCAGGGTTAAGGTGATAATGATGATGAGATTTCCCTTATATATGATATCCAGTATAAAGGAAAATTCAAAGTGAAATGTCAATCATAACTGGAAAGTAAAAGCAGAACTGAAGAATAGATAGAACGTGTGACTGGGGATAGTTGCAAAACATTTCATCAGTACTACTTCAATGGCTGATCTGAAACTGCATGGAAACATTTAGATTCTTTCTTCTGGCAGTTAACTGGCAGATCACAACTGACATTCAGTGCATACCGCCACAAACTGCACAGGAGTGTGCAACGGGACTTAGAAGAGTATGGTTCTTATATTTAAAAATAAATAAAGCAAACTTTAATTAATCAAATTCTTCCTATTAATCCAGAGTCTCTCCGGAAGAAAAAACAGAGCCATAATACTTTGCTTTTCCATTCCTGCAAATTTTTATATTATATTATATTATATTATATATATATATATATATATATATATACACACACACACACACACACACACACACACACATATATACATACATACATACATACCAATTTATTTCATATAAATGTTGTGGTGTTGAACCAGTCCAGGTCCACTCTGGATAAAAAGACATGAATGCTGCATTACCCCAAGACACAATGAAGATCGGAGATAAAAGTGAGGCTGATCCTGGGAGAAATGACAAGGCAGGGATTCTGGTTATGCTTCTCTTCCTGAGCTGCCGCTCGCAGCATTAACTATTCTGTGTGTAGAGCTCATCCCCTCTGAGCCCAAATGATGTCAAGAACTGACACTTTAAGGGGGGAATAGTGTGTGAATGTAGAACACAGACATTATGTAAAGAAACATATTTCATTGTGGCTCAGAGAGCAGGTAGTACGCACAGCCACAGTACTGACAGCGCGGTGCAATGTTCGCACAGAAACATCTAACATGGAACCGAGGGCAACGTTATTCAGCTCTGGCAAATATGAAATCACACAAAAGTTAAAATAATGCGTGACCTGGATTAGGGATTCTTCACCTCTCTACCACACTCACCATTGCTTTACTTTGTATTTAAACTCATCTATTCATCCACCTCGACTCTCTGAAACTGCACTATTCCACCGGGCTCCTTCTCATTCACACACCTACTCAGTTTTGAGCGTGCCGACTTTCATTCCCCTTCTCTCCAGAGCACATCTCCACCTCTCCAGTCTCATCTCAACTCTCATTACAAATCAGTATGTCATCTGCAAACATTATAGTCCATGGAGAATACTGTTTGAGCTTGTCCATCAACTTGTCCATCACCAGTGCAAACAAGAAAGGGCCCAGAGCCAATCCTTGATGTAATTCCACCTCCACCATGAATGCATCTGTCATTCTTACTGTGCATTTTACCCATGTCACCCTGTCCTTCTGCATCTCCTGCACCACCCTCACATACGTCTCTGCTACTCCAGACTTCCTTGTACACTACCACATGTCTTCTCTTGGCACCCTGTCATAGGCTTTCTTGAAATCCACAAAACACACAATGTAACGCCTTCTGGCTTTCTCTATATTTCTCTGTCAGCAACCATTGCATTTGTAGTGTTCTTCAACATGAAACCGTATTGCTGCTCACAGATCTACACCTCTTTTTTCAGCCTAACTTCTGCTACTCTTTACCATAACTTCAAGCAGTGGCTCATCAACTTTATGCCTCAATAATTATTGCACCTCTGCACATCACCTTTGTTCTTAAAAGTCAAACCCTAGACACGTTTCTTTCTCTCCTCAGGCATGCTCTCACTTTCCAAGATTTTATTAAACAATCTGGTTAAAAACTCCACTGCTATCTCTCCTAAATATTTTCGTCTGTGACCTGCCTGTTTTATGTGGCAACATTTACACCAGGTCCCCTTCCTGATGCAACCCTCCTCATATATCTGGGCTCGGGACAGGTACTCAAAATGCACTGGCTGTACATCCCACACGGCTGAGGTTTGAGCAAATTTATGGTAAATGCCTTGTCTCCTTCTACCCTCCTCATTTATCTGGACTTGGCACGGGCACTCAGAATGTACTGGTTGTACACCCCATGTGGCTGAGTTCATTCGTTCTGAAACAAATTGTTTAAAAATTTTCTTGCAAACAACACAACTGACAAAGAGAAGCAGAAAATTCAGATGCTTAATAGCTAAAACCATGTTCTCACTTTCAAGGATATGCATCCTGGAGGAACACATCCTATAATCGTGACAAAGCAGCATGTGAAGATCACGTTTGCCCACAGATGGGTTGACATAATGCGCCAGATTTGTACATGCACAACGAACTGTAGCATAACCATAGTGTAACTTTAACACAACGTCAGCACTTGCCATGGTTAAAACAAGACCACGGCACAGTGACAGAATATCCCGGTTCATCATGGACACCCTCCTGGACCCTCTATTTAATCATACCCTGGTATGTTACCCTGGTAAATATGTAGGACTGCTTTTTTGCATTTACGCAATATCTCTAAAATTAGAAAGGTCTTGTCTCAGAGTGATGCTGAAAAACTAATTCATGCATTTATTTCCTCTAGGCTGGACTATTGTAATTCATTATTATCAGGTTGTCCTAAAAGTTCCCTGAAAAGCCTTCAGTTAATTCAAAATGCTGCAGCTAGAGTACTAACGGGGACTAGAAGGAGAGAGCATATCTCACCCATATTGGCCTCTCTTCATTGGCTTCCTGTTAATTCTAGAATAGAATTTAAAATTCTTCTTCTTACTTATAAGGTTTTGAATAATCAGGTCCCATCTTATCTTAGGGACCTCATAGTACCATATCACCCCAATAGAGCGCTTCGCTCTCAGACTGCAGGCTTACTTGTAGTTCCTAGGGTTTGTAAGAGTAGAATGGGAGGCAGAGCCTTCAGCTTTCAGGCTCCTCTCCTGTGGAACCAGCTCCCAATTCAGATCAGGGAGACAGACACCCTCTCTACTTGTAAGATTAGGCTTAAAACTTTCCTTTTTGCTAAAGCTTATTGTTAGGGCTGGATCAGGTGACCCTGAACCATCCCTTAGTTATGCTGCTATAGACTTAGACTGCTGGGGGGTTCCCATGATGCACTGAGTGTTTCTTTCTCTTTTTGCTCTGTATGCACCACTCTACATTTAATCATTAGTGATTGATCTCTGCTCCCCTCCACAGCATGTCTTTTTCCTGGTTCTCTCCCTCAGCCCCAACCAGTCCCAGCAGAAGACTGCCCCTCCCTGAGCCTGGTTCTGCTGGAGGTTTCTTCCTGTTAAAAGGGAGTTTTTTCCTTCCCACTGTCGCCAAGTGCTTGCTCACAGGGGGTTGTTTTGACCGTTGGGGTTTTTTTACGTAATTATTGTATGGCCTTGCCTTACAATATAAAGCGCCTTGGGGCAACTGTTTGTTGTGATTTGGCGCTATATAAATAAAATTGATTGATTGATTGGTATGATTAAATTAGATTAGACAGAACTTTACTGATCCCTTGGGAAGACTCCCTCAGGGAAATTGATGCTAATGCAGCATTGTATTGAAGCACACAGAGTATCAAAAGGGGAAAAAAAAGAAAAACAGTTTGCAAAGATAAATATAAATATACAATATAAATACCAGACATACTGACCAATACTGGTTTACTGGCTACTCGTGTTCCTCTTATTCTCATTCCAGACCCCTGTCTTACTGTTACTCCCCCTGAGTGAGACGTTATACTGTGAGCTATCTGTGAACATGAGAATGTGGCTTATCAATTCTTTAATAAGATTAGAGTTGTAAAAAAGTGAATTGTCCTTTAGGACAGCACACTGCATTATAAATCAAGGTGAGAAAGGCCTTGAAATATACTGATGAGTCCACAAATTATGTTTACTTTTTCCAAAGCAGAAAGTAGGATTTTATCAATAATATATGAATTTTTTTTAAAATATTTTCTGTTTTCATCAACAGCTTAAATATGTATCAATGTGACAAAAATCAATGAATGCAGAGTTACTGGAATGACGCAGACTTTTAAAAGTCCACCTGTTACCATCAAAGTGTCGTGCTGTCCATATTCCAACTGTGAAAACTTGTCAGTATGCGTTAATAATTTATGCACTGCAGTTAGAAAAATCAGGAGACAACCACCTGTATGTGGATGCAACAGCCGTCAGTGGGCTGAGGCACGATGACGAGTGGCGTCTTGTGCACGAATCTCATTTCCATTAAGCAGAAGACAGTTTTCTGTGCTTCACAGAGTACCACAGTGAAAAACCATATATAATAAAGCCTTTACATATTACTGTGATAAACAGATATTTTATGTAAAGTATCTACAACCTACAATAACAGCAACATTGATTACAAATAAAATCTGAAATAATGTTGAATTATAATCTAGATTATGCTTTTGCTTTTTGTTTAATCCCGCGTCCTCCTCCGTTCCAGCTGGTTATGTTTCTTCATTTGTCGCGGTGAGGTTTCTGTCTGACGCATCCCAGGGTGTGCTAAAGGAGCATGTGAACACACTTTGATGTAAGAAGTGAATTAGCGAAGTGCCCCAACACAGTGTTCCCTGCAGACAGATTAAATCTGTGACACAGTGACACAATCAACGCAACCATAATCAGGAATTGTTATGATAAGTTTATCTTTAAGATGCATTTCACTTTACACGTAGAGGTACCAGCCTTTGTCAGGGTGAAGAGTAGTTACTATAGGCTGTATCATACGCCGACTGACAGAAAAAAGGATTAGTTGCATATTTAAATATTTTGTCCACTGGCAAATTTGTCAGTCTCCTGTGGAGTTGGGGCGCTAACAGACAGATGACGTTATACCCAATGACTGATCACTGGCAAATCTGGCCTTGCCTAGAAAGTTCCAGGACTCACCTTCATATGTGTCAGGGCTCTCCCTAAGCAATGGAACAATGATGTTACACCATCATGTTATATGTCAGCACCATCATGTAGATTTTCAAATTAATTAATTTATGTTTTCACATTGTTACGGGTTTCGTAGCTTTCCCAGACCGTGCACACCGGTGGTCGGTGAAATGGTTAGTCAATGAGCGGGACCATGTGTGCAGCCTGTGAAAAACTGGGCTGTGGAGTGCAGCTTTTCTGCAAAAACCTGACCTCTAGCTAGGGAGGGCTGTTATTTCAAAAAATTTTGAAATCTATAAATTTTTGCATGGAATATTGAAATATACATGGAATAAACCATAACAGTATAATTTTTGGGTCATTTGGTTCCAAAAACCCATATGGACGGAGCGTTTGAAAATTTCAAGTAACGCCATGTGTCGTATATGTGCTGTTGACGTAAACAAAACACTCTGTCGCTTATAATTAGTTCATTGTGGCCATGTCATTCTTTACATGTGATGATTATACTCAACTGATGTTCCTGAAATAAAATCTACCACCCCTGGCAATAATTATGGAATCACCGGCCTCGGAGGATGTTTATTCAGTTGTTTAATTTTGTAGAAAAAAAGCAGATCACAGACATGACACAAAACTAAAGTCATTTCAAATGGCAACTTTCTGGCTTTAAGAAACACTATAAGAAATCAAGAAAAAAAAATTGTGGCAGTCAGTAACGGTTACTTTTTTAGACCAAGCAGAGGGAAAAAAATTTGGATTCACTCAATTCTGAGGAATAAATTATGGAATCACTCTGTAAATTTTCATCCCCAAAACTAACACCTGCATCAAATCAGATCTGCTCGTTAGTCTGCATCTAAAAAGGAGTGATCACACCTTGGAGAACTGTTGCACCAAGTGGACTGACATGAATCATGGCTCCAACACGAGAGATGTCAATTGAAACAAAGGAGAGGATTATCAAACTCTTAAAAGAGAGTAAATCATCACGCAGTGTTGCAAAAGATGTTGGTTGTTCACAGTCAGCTGTGTCTAAACTCTGGACCAAATACAAACAACATGGGAAGGTTGTTAAAGGCAAACATACTGGTAGACCAAGGAAGACATCAAAGCGTCAAGACAGAAAACTTAAAGCAATATGTCTCAAAAATCGAAAATGCACAACAAAACAAATGAGGAACGAATGGGAGGAAACTGGAGTCAACATCTGTGACCGAATTGTAAGAAACCGCCTAAAGGAAATGGGATTTACATACAGAAAAGCTCAACGAAAGCCATCATTAACACCTAAACAGAAAAAAACAAGGTTACAATGGGCTAAGGAAAAGCAATCATGGACTGTGGATGACTGGATGAAAGTCATATTCAGTGATGAATCTTGAATCTGCATTGGGCCAGGTGATGATGCTGCAACTTGTGTTTGGTGCCGTTCCAATGAGATTTATAAAGATGACTGCCTGAAGAGAACATGTAAATTTCCACAGTCATTGATGATATGGGGCTGCATGTCAGGTAAAGGCACTGGGGAGATGACTGTCATTACATCATCAATAAATGCACAAGTTTACGTTGATATTTTGCACACTTTTCTTATCCCATCAATTGAAAGGATGTTTGGGGATGATGAAATAATTTTTCAAGATGATAATGCATCTTGCCATAGAGCAAAAACTGTGAAAACATTCCTTGCAAAAAGACACATAGGGTCAATGTCATGGCCTGCAAATAGTCCGGATCTTAATCCAATTGAAAATCTTTGGTGGAAGTTGAAGAAAATGGTCCATGACAAGGCTCCAACCTGCAAAGCTGATCTGGCAACAGCAATCAGAGAAAGTTGGAGCCAGATTGATGAAGAGTACTGTTTGTCACTCATTAAGTCCATGCCTCAGAGACTGCAAGCTGTTATAAAAGCCAGAGGTGGTGCAACAAAATACTAGTGATGTGTTGGAGCGTTCTTTTGTTTTTCATGATTCCATAATTTTTTCCTCAGAATTGAGTGATTCCATATTTTTTTTTCCCTCTGCTTGGTCTAAAAAAGTAACCGTTACTGACTGCCACAATTTTTTTTTCCTGATTTCTTATAGTGTTTCTTAAAGCCAGAAAGTTGCCATTTGAAATGACTTTAGTTTTGTGTCATGTCTGTGATCTGCTTTTTTTCTACAAAATTAAACAACTGAATGAACATCCTCCGAGGCCGGTGCTTAGATAATTTTTGCCAGGGGTTGTATTTCCACAGAGATCTGCACTGAGCAGAAGGATTTTCCCAGTTTACAGACAAATATGCTGCATTTGAACAGTTTGTCAACCTGAAAGCATGTCGTCATGTTTCCTCACTCAAACAACTCCGCTGCATTACCTTGCTGAGAGACTGAGACAGAGAGAGACGGGCTGTCTATTTCTTCAAGACATGCATCTGCAGTCCATGTTGTCGCATTGGTCCTTTCTCTGCTTGTGCTGGAGCTTTGGCCAATCAGAAGCCCAGAATGAACTGTCTGACATCCGCAGGAAAAATAAAAGACCAGTAAAGGATGAAGCAGCAAACAATCATGTAAGCAGTGTGAAAGCTCGCCACCTGATCGCCGCTCTAGTGTTAATTTCGTTACATGAAATTAAATATATTCATCAAGGACCATTTTTCATGACTAAGACAAGACAATGACAAGACTTTGTCAGTATTTTAGATTATATTAACATGCATTGCTGTTGATGAGAAAAGGTGAGACTAAAATGACTTGCATGAAATAAAAACAAATAAAATCTTTGTTATAATTTTCATCTACAAGGGCTTATTTCAGGTTAGTATGCTGCCGTCGCCACCTAGGTAGGCAGCTCTATTTCCTGTACTACTGCTGCCACCTTGCAGCTGTAACATGAAACTACATTGTTTTTTGTTTAATTGTCAATTAAATTGTTGATTTAATTGACTAAAATGCCTTGATTGAAATCAGTCTAAAATACATTCAGTTCTCTTGACTACAAGAGTAAAATAACCACACTTTTAGTTGACTAAAACATGACTAAATAAAAAAAATGCTATGTGAATGACTAAATAGTACTAAAACTAGAAAGGACATTTGACACAAGACTAAGATGAAATAAAAAAAATAAAAAAAAAACAGGTGACAAAATTAACAACTCTGTTCAAAGTTTTGAACAAGCACAAAACCTTCTGATGAACTTGGCAGACATCAGCTGGCAAGGAACTTTTTTTGCGGATGGGAAAAGGATCGTTGTCAGACAAAAATGAACACAAATGTATTGAATCAGTTCCTCATATGTTTTCATGATCAGTGTGATGGGGTTTAGGTTTTAAGTGTTTTGGGGGAACAAATTAAGTACACAGTTGGAATCAGTGGATCAACGTAGTGGTTTTATGCTATAAATAAACAGCAGCCCTCAGAGTGCTCTTGTTCAGTCATTTACAACTGCTGTATGATTGTGCAAAAACAATCAAAGCTTGTGCTGTTTCCTGAGTGTTAAGATATAAGCTTCGCAATATGGAACTTATGTTCCATAATGTGGTGGATCTAGCAACATGGGGCAGAGGTTTCATTCGGTTTTTAAGCTTTGGAATGCACTCTAAGGGGTGCTGAGCCAGTTGTACATAGAAAAATCTATTTCAAACAACGTCAGGGATCCAGGAGTTTTGAGTTTTAAAAAGATGTGAATGTCTAAATATAATTGCACACTTCATTTCAATGAGGATTAAAGTCTTTGTCAGTGACTAAAGATGACAGAAGTAGGCTTCACTTTTTTTTTTTTTTTTTGGAAAGGCAAATACCTCCTGCAACACTTCTGTGAGTTCTCTTAGTGCCTTAAAATCACAGTGTGCTGTTTGTGTTGACTGTCCTTCACTCATTCTATGACCCTAAATGTGTTCTAAGCCATTTTTAAATCGGGACATGTGAAATATGCCTTAGATGTGATCAATTTATTGATACAGCACCAAGTGTTACCCTATGCACACGTAAGGTCAGGACCTTAGGGGAAGGCGGGGTAAGTTGAGCCACCACCACCCAGTCAGTTATGAATCAGTCAGTCAGATCAGTGGTGCCATCTATAGATGACCAACAGCATTACTCCAACTGCTTTGATAGAATGGGAGAGTATACTGAATTACTGACCCAATTAAACTCAATATCCAAATGATAAAGCTGTCATTTATAAGCAAGATATTGTGCCTTATTTGCCACAATGTGACTGCTGGCATTTCTGGGTGCATTTGGGACATTTGTGTTTAATCTCCTCCACCAATGAAGTTGGAGGAGATTATGTTTTCGCCATTATTTGTTTGTTTGTTGGTGAACAACTTGGCGCTCGCAATTTTTCATATATTGTTATGGAATTTTTACTGAAGATTCACATCCTGATAGGCATGAACTGATTCAATTTTCAAGGTCATATGTCAAAAGACAAAGTCAAGAAAAATCCCTATCTTTAACATTCATTGGATTTTTAAATCTTCATAACTCTGTTAGAAAAGACCCCATTTCTTTCATATTTGACAGCATTATGTAGGATGGTATCCTTTATCGACTGACAATGTTTGATCTGGATCTGATCCAGATTTGGTGGTCATTTAAATTTAACATTGAAAACCTTATTTAATGTATATTTTACATAATATCTTAAACATGACCCAATCACTCTCATATTTAAAAGTGAGGTGCAGACTGGCACTCAATGTCACCTGACAAAGTTTGATCCAGATCTAATCCAGATTACAGATTTGGCGGCCATTTAAATTTAACATTGAAAACCTTGTTTAATGTATATTTATGTCATATCTTAATCAAACATGCCCCAATCACTCTCATATTTAAAAGTGAGGTGCAGACTGGCACTCACTGTCACCTAACAAAGTTTGATCCAGATCTAATCCAGATTACAGATTTGGCAGCCA
Source organism: Thalassophryne amazonica (assembly GCF_902500255.1). Classification (NCBI taxonomy): domain Eukaryota; kingdom Metazoa; phylum Chordata; class Actinopteri; order Batrachoidiformes; family Batrachoididae; genus Thalassophryne; species Thalassophryne amazonica. The sequence goes on from NC_047119.1 coordinate 15,152,320, forward strand.
TTTAAATTTAACATTGAAAACCTTGTTTAATCTATATTTATGTCATATCTTAATCAAACATGCCCCAATCACTCATCTTTGAAAGTGACGTGCAGACTGGCACTCACTATCACCTGACAAAGTTTTGATCCAGATCTAATCCAGATTACAGATTTGGTGGCCATTTGAATTTAACACTGAAAACCTTATTTAATGTATATTTTACATCATATCTTAATCAAACATGCCCCAATCACGCTCATATTTGAAAGCGAGGTGCAGACTGGCACTCACTATCCCCTGACAGAGTTTGATCTGGCTCTAATCCGGATTGTGGATTTTGTGGACATTTGAATTTAATATTTTACAGCCCATCTGGTGTACATGTTGCATTGTATCTCGATCAAAAGTGCCTCAATTACTCATTTTTCTGTTATGGATTTACCAACACCAAAATTGGATGGAGGTTCCAGTTTTATGCCTGTTAGCACAGGCACCCTCCTAATGACAGGGTAGCTGTAGGGTAACATTAGGAGGGTGCTAACTAGAGTACAATAGGTGCTAATTCGAGCAATTGTTTAATCACTAGCTAATAGCAGTCTGCCTCTCAGTAGGAGGGGTCTGGTTTTAATACTCCAGTTTTTGTGGCTTCTGTTATTCTTCTGTACAAGAGTCAAGAGAGACATCAGACTACCAGAGCCAGTCCAGATGTCAGCAAATCTATGCTTGAACCCACTCTGCATTCTACAAACATTACAAAGATATGGCTGCAGGAGAGCAGGGTACGGATACTGGACTGGCCTGCTCGCTTAGTATAGCTTCAGTAACAAGTGTGAGAAGGAATAACAACATTACAAAGTGGTACATGCATTTGTGTCCCAACTTTTTTGGAGCGTGTTGCAGCACTGTATTCGCTTGCAAGTTAACAAATGAAATGAAGTTGACCACACAAAACATAAAATATTTTTTGTTCCTGTAACAAAATACAAGTAAAAATAAAAGATTTTTTTTTTTCCTCCATTTTGTAATTTCCATACAGTCACAAGTTTTTTTCTGATTTGGGGTTGTGATTTCAAACATTATATTGCATAAAAACACCAACACCCAAATGTTGAAATACAGTGGCATCATTTTTTTTTTAATTGCTACCAAATGCAAACAGTGCACCAAAAACTATGATCACATTATAGCCAGCCGAAATTAAGGGTAAAATCTTTTCTCGAAAACAACTAAACCTTCTGCACAGGCAAAAAATAATAAGACACATACAACAAAATTAGATGAAATCACAAATTGAAATTCACAAAAACACAAGTTCAGTTTTTCATTGTCCATCTGTTTAAAGCCGGCCTTCCGTTGGTGGTTTCTGGTCTCGACTGATGTCCCAATCTGAGAAATGAGGAAACTGGCAGTCTAAAGTTGTGTATCCTATTATAGACCAGGTTAGTGAGTGACACTGAATGCAACCCTCTGACACAGGAGCAACCAGACTTGCTCGCAATGGTATGTGCAGTGTACATGGTAATGTCTGTGGTTATAACAAGTTGTTAATCCAAACTCAAAATGTATCTGTTAACATCTGAAAACTGTCTTCTGCTGAAGAGCATGGCGAACATTTCATGGGATTATGGATGTATATTGTATTTCTAGAGGAGAATTAAAGAGGTCAGAGAGCAGTGACTATATGAACTATTCACCTTGGACACAAACTGACCCTTGCGCCTGATCAGTGCCCGTTCCGGTCAACGAATAAATAAATAATTCTCTCCCAGGCAGTTATCATGAATGGAGAAACTACCAGGCTGTAAAGATGTTTATTTTGGCTGCAAAGCTGGACAATTTAACATGGGCTCCTATGGAGAGTGGCTTCAAGTGGCCATTCAAGGAGCTGCAAGATGTGGAAGTACCGTCTTGGCTTCATTTTTCTGCACGGGAGGATGGGACTTGGTTGACTTGCACACTATGTGGGAAAGAAGCCAACTCAAAGTGGGAGTGGCAAGCAAGCAGAAGCCCCTTAAAGCAACAGTCACACACACAGTCATTTCTTTGGGACCTAAACATGGCCATTTTGGAAAATTCACCCCCCAACCCATCCCCATGTGCAGAAATAATTCTTTGGAAATTTATATTTTCCTACCACATGCACTGTGCCACTTGTGTCTGTGTGCTTCTGTGCCGCATGTAACCCTCAAAATATCTGTGCCCCAGGTGGAAAAAAAAAATAAGAAAGCTCTGTCAATTCACAGAGCTGTCAAGATTGAGCAAACTACTGGCGCTGACATCACAACTCCAAATACCAGTTGTAAAATTTAGAGCTCAGATATCTGCTCCGGTAGGAGCGGCACAGAACTACAGTATCATAAAGATGTGAGACAGTCGTGTCTGTGGCCTCCAGCTCGTGGATGCGAGTTGTTCACAGTGAGAGAAATATCTTCTAATATGCTCTGACAGTCTCAGTCCAATGTTTTTGCATTTTTAAAGAATACCGAGCTGGTCTGTGTCAAAAAAAAAAAAAAAAAGATGGAGTTGGGGTTTCTTTTCCTTCTTTCACAAAATTATTCAGTATAATGATCTGCAAAGCTTGTCAGGATGTCAGCCCGCATCCACAATGAAGCTGGTTTTGGAGCACTGTCGTTAATTTTAGCACAATATAATTCACACATCAGTAGCAGATTTCCTGAAAACCATCCTCACCTATATGGGAAATTAGTGTGCATTTGCATTTTCTTTTTTTATTTACAGCAATAGGCAACACAGATCAGGGAAAGACTTGAGAACACTTAAAGAAACCCTTTCCTTTAAAGTTGTCTGACAAGACGCCAGCAAGAGAGTGTGGAACAACCGACCTGATCAAACTTTCATCAAATGAGGAAGACGCTTTCAGACAAGCACGGTATGGAGTTGTGGGTAAGTGAAAGCGCAAGCTGTGCACGAGTCATGAAGAGGATCTGAGCTAATTGGATGACAAGAGTCAGTCAGCGGCAGAATCTTTTCTGAAACAACATATTTTATGGGATTTACTGTTTCAAGGATATTATAAAAGTATTGAATCATTTTCAAAAGGAATCCTTTTATTGGGGGCCCTATCTTGACAACTGAGGGCAAGTACCATAAAAGCCATGTAGTCCATCAGCCACTCATCGGTTTTGACCAAATCGGTACCATTTAAAAGGGAATAAACAACACTTTGAATCCAGCCTCAGTGTATCATGGCCTACCCAAAAATGCATGATAGCCATCCTAGGGTGGTAGCTCTAGCCAGGTAGGGGTCAGTGAAGAATTACATCCATCCATCCATTTTCTTCCGCTTTATCCGGAGTCGGGTTGCAGGGGCAGCAGCTCAAGCAAAGCCGCCCAGACCTCCCGATCCACACACACCTCCCCCAGCTCCTCCAGGGGAACCCCAAGGCGTTCCCAAGCCAGCCGAGAGATGTAGTCCCTCCAGCGTGTCCTGGGTCTTCCCCGGGGCCTCTACAAATGCTCCAATCATGCTGAAAAGTATATCGCATTACTTGTCTGATCATAACAATTCCAAAAAGGTATAGTTTGGACTATCTGTGATGGATGGTCTGGAGTTATGGGTAAAAAAAAGCAAAAATGGTGACAAAGGTCAATTTCAGTTTGTATAGGGGTCAAAAGTTAAAGTTGCTAAAATTCATTAAAAACATGATGCAAATTATTGTTTTGGTTAATAGGGTTCTTATAAGGAATAGTTTGCACCATCTGTCATGCTTTGTTATGTTACAGGGTAACATATGTCACATGTCATAGAATCCAACAGACGTAGACCTTGTTTGACCTTTACCTTGGAGACCAAACATTCAACACAGTCAAAACTATTCCATTTATTAATCCTTTTATTTCAACCAATAATTTGCATCATTTTGTACTGAAATTGGAGCAACTTTAACTTTTGACCCCTGTACAAACTGAAACTGACCTTTGTCACCATTTTTTGCTGTTTTTACCCCATAACTCCAAAACATTCCATCACAGATAGTCCAAACTATACCTTTTTGGAATCGTTATGACCAGACAAGTAATGTGATAGTTGTCAACATGACTGGAGCATTTTTAAAGTTTGACCTCTGTGTAATTCTTCACTGACCCCTACCTGGCTACAGCTACCACCATGGGATGGCTATCATACAGTTTTGTGTAGGCCATGATACACTGAGGCTGGATTCAAAGTGTTGTTTATTCCTCTTAACTGGTACCAAAAACCTGCTTGGCTCATGGACTAATGGGTTTTTTTTTTACCTTTGCCAACAAATTTGGGTGGAGGTTATGTTTTCACCCGTGTTTGTTTGTGAACAGCCTGTAACTCACAATTTTTCATATAATTCACTCATCTTCAACCGCTTACTCTAATTCAGGGTCATAGGGAGCTGGAGCCTATCCCAGCAGTACAATTTTTGATATATCGTGATAATTTTTACAGGTAGAAGAAGAAAAATGTTTGAGCCAGTTTTGAATTTGAACACACAGGCTCCGTGTTATATTGGTGAGTAAACGACTGTTTTCTGATGTCTAAATTTATCTTCCTTAAACTCAGACTGATAGCAAATGTCTACAACTTGTTATAAATGTAATTAAAAATATAAAATACAGCTTCCTGATTGGTGTAGAGGAGGAACTTCATAAAAAGAAGACCCAATAGTTCAGCTACAATTTGCCAGAAAGTACAACTGAGATGCAAACCTAGATTTGATGTTTTCATGAAAGACATTTTTATATTTTATAAGCAAAAAAAAAGTCCAAGACATATTCAGTGACTTGGAAATGTTCATGTTTCCATCCCATAACTTGTCTGAAGAAAACTGGCAATAAAACTGATTATTATTTACAGGTTTTATCAAGTTTGATAATAGTTTGAGGAATATAATTTTAGAAATTTTTGCATTTCTTGTATTTGAAATAGCATAAACAAATTAAAATGTGTGAAATACCACGTGTTCCAATACTTTTGGAAGGCAATGTATCTTAACCTTATGATGAGTGCAAAATGAGTGTGGTATTATTACTAGTTTGTTTATGAATGTTTAATTTTCACTGTTGCTGCACTTTGTGTGAAATCATAGTCATATTGTATATCATATTGATATGACAATATTGAGATATGATAATTTGGCCATATTGTACAGCCCTACTGTCAACTAGCTGAATATTATCAGTTATCAAGTTGTTCACCAATGAATATGGCTTTATACACCCTGAAGAAAACCACTGGTAAAACAACTTGATAATGATTTTATGATATACCTATAAATGATAAATGTTGTATGGTTTTCTGAAGGGTGTAAAAAGCCATATTCATCGGTGAACAACTTGATAATGATTTTATGATATACAGTGGTCCCTCGTTTATCGCGGGAGTTATGTTCTAAAAATAACCCGCAAGAGGCAAAATCTGTGAAGTAGTCAGCGTTATTTTTTTACAATTATTATAGATGTTTTAAGGCTGTAAAACCCGTCACTACACACTTTATACACTTTTCTCAAACAGGCATTAACATTTTCTCACTTTTCTCTCTTGTGTAAACACTCAAAGTTCAAACCTTAGTAGAAAAAAATAGAATGTTTTCCTATAAATAATTATGATGGCTTTTAGAACTAACGAATTTAATTTTAACAATCAACCTACGACGTTGGACACGTAAGAAATTATTAATAGTGACTCACCAGTATTTCACAGTTCCTCTGACCGCGCCTCTTCGTCGTGGCGCCGCGCCGCTGTCTGAATTGGCTGATTACTCGGGTGGTATGAAAATTATTTCCCGTCCGCGAAAAGGGTGTATTGCTATTTATTCTTTAGTGTTTTATCCAATCATATTGGCGTATCATTTATAGGTATATGATAATAGTTTGAATATTAATTTACATCTACATAAAAACAATGCTTAAGAGGGCTGTACTAGGGGGGTCTGAAAGGCAAAAAAGAAAAATGCTTAAAAAGGCAGGAGGGGTCTTAGGTTTTAGTCATGCTAATGCTCTTCTGAAGCATTTGCTCAACAAAAAAAAAAAAAAAAGGTCTGAAGGACCTAAATGACATGGTGAGATGCTGAAGCGCTTCACTCATTCATGTCTTTGAACCAGGTGTAATACTGGGAGCTTTGTGTTTGAATGTTTCCAAAACAAAGACTAATTTAATTTACTGTCCCTATCAAGACATAGTGGAAATTTCATGATCATTTCAAGATACTGACTAAATGCTTAGCTATTTTCAAACTTTTCATAATGTTGCATTTATCATATTTAGATGTCAAATTTTGGAAATTGTATAAGTTGTATCTATGTATAAGTTAAGTTAAGTTGTATAAGTCAGCTGTTGTAAAATTCACTCCGATAGCAGACAGGAGTGTCGTACCATCATCAGACTGTCAGCGGGATTCCCGCGAGTTTAGTGAACATAATATCAATCGCATCAATGAGAAAGACACCCTGAGCTGTTACATTTGGACATTAATCAAAACACTTCAAATGCTGTGTGTGTGTGTGTGTGTGTATCAGAAGGAGGGAAGTGAACTCTGCCACTTTCTACTGCATCCTGCCAGAGGGGCTTCAATGACTGGAGGCTCAGACTCCTAATTAAGATATTGTCAAAGCTCCTCTTCATTATCCTCAAGGGCCCAGGCACTGAACACTTCACATCTGGGTAACAAGTAGTTGGCACACTCATAAAGAGCAAATGTGGTATATAATGTAATATTCTCTCACAAGATCTTCGCTCCTTCTTTTTACATTTTTCTAGATGTTGCAAAAAGCCTCTAAATCAATCATTTGTTAGCTACGTCAAGGAGGTCATATTTTCAATTTTCTGCCTATCTGTGTGTTTATTTATATCTCTGAAGGCCTTTCAATGAAAATTGATGGAGAGAGAGGTCTTGGGTCTAGGAAGACATGGTTCAAATTTGGTGCACATCCAAAATAAGGGATGGATGTTGCTTAAGCTTTTATATTTAACCCTGATATCTTTGATTCTCATTCTGACTTTAATCTTTGATCTGACTCTGTTGTTTGAGATTATCGGATCAAAGCAATCATCATTCAGGATCTAAATTCAACAATCAGGCTCACATGCACACTCATCTTCAACCGCTTAGTCCAATTAAGGGTCGCGGGGGGCTGGAACTTATCCTAGCAGTCATAGAGCACGAGGCGGGGTTCACCCAGGACAGGACACCAGTCTGTCACAGGGTCACATGTAAACAAACAAACACATTCACACCCCCACCCACACCTACGGACAATTTTTAAAAGTTTCCAATCCACCTAACCTACGTGTCTTTGGATGTGGGAGGAAGCCGGAGCACCCAGAGAGAACCCACGCAAACACGGGGAGAACACTTCAAACTCCACACAGAAAGGCCACAGGTGGGAATCGAACCCATGACCTTCTTGCTGTGAGGCAACAGTGCTAACCACTAAGCCACCATGCTGCCCAAATCAGGATCATAACACTGTAATCAGAATCAAATGTCCACAGTCAGGGACAAAAGTCAGTGATCAGTTTCAAATTTGAGGATTAAAGCTGAATGATCAGGATTCAAATTTAGCATCTACATTCAGCAATAAGGATCAAAGATCAGGAACATGACCAAAGATGGATGATCAGGATCTCATATCAGAATCAAACATCAATCAGTCAGAAGGACAGTAAGACACATGGTTGTTGCACGGGTACCGTGCATCAAACGTACTACATGATTACTCCACACCTGCTATTTGTACGGCCCACAAGAGACACACACACACACACACACACACAGGCAATGACTGAGGGTGTTGGGCCGCTATAGCCAGATGATAGAACCTGGTGAAAGACACAAAGTGATACTGGCTTTGCTGACATATTAGTCAGGAGTGATTGTTACGTGTGGACCACCTGCGTCACATGTACCCCTGGGTTATGGGTGTGGTCATTTGCAAGTCTCACACACACTCCACAAACAGTGCACACTCACTGTTCACATGCCTCAGACATGAGATTACCACAGGCTGACAATGAAATATTCCCAACACCTCGTGTACGACAGCAATACAGCCTGTACATTCGGCCTGAAACAAACAAGCAAAAAAAATGTTGAGAGAGATTTTGTCATACCACTGTTATCATCGTGCTTGTTCACAGGGTGGGCAAGCTATAGACCATACTTGTGTAACACTTTGAAGTAACTTTGACTATGATTTGCACTGTATAAATACAGTGAATTGACTTGAATTGATTCTTTTGGACATTCATTATTAATAGGGAGAGGTGTTATTTCAAAAATTTTTGAAATCTATAAATTTTTGCATGGAATACGGAAATATACATGGAATAAACCATAACCGTATAATTTTTGGGTCATTTGGTTCCAAAAACCCATATGGACGGAGCGTTTGAAAATTTCCCGTAATGCGTGTGTCGTATATGTGCTGTTGACGTAGAAAACCACTCTGTTGCTTATAATTAGTTCATTGTGGCCATGTCATTCTTTACATGTGATGATTATACTCAACTGATGTTCCTGAAATAAAAACTACATAGATTTTGTTTGTTACAGTTGATCGTAACATATGTACTGAAATTAGGTTTTTTACTCTTAAAAAACACAAGATAGGCTTATTGTTACTATAGAAGTTGAATACAAACTTGGGGTCAAGCAACATTTGGAGCTAAAGTTCAAGTCTCTAGGTGCAGCGGTTCTCAAGATATGACATTTTCACTGATATTTTTGGTGATTTTTAAACCCGATATCTTCACTGGCTCCGTCCATATGGGTTTTTGGAACCAAATGACCCAAAATTTATCCTGCTACAGTTTATTCCGTGTATATTGCCATATTCCATGCAAACATTTATAGATTTCCAATTTTTTTGAAATAACACCCCTCCCCACTATTAATGTGTGTGTAATATTTTATAATTGATTGATTTGGTTGCTTATTTATTTATTTTATTGGGGGGGCAGTAATGATATGCCACCCCGCCTTTCACCCAATGACCGCTGGTATAAGATCCAGCTCCTCCATTACCCTTAAATGAAGTAAGGAGGTATAGAAAATGAATGAATGAATAATATAATAGCAAGTAACATGTTAAAACTCTTTGAGGAATTATGTAATACACAGCTTTACTGAAAAAAAAAGGTAGTTCAACATGTCGAAACAGCCTTCATGAAAATCTTATTTGCTGGAGAGACCCGTCATAAAGACAACGAAGAATTAGTTAATAACAACCTTTCTTCCATTCTATGGACATCCTATCCTTTGTTTGAAATTTGCACATTTATTTTACTATCTTGAGTCTTTTTTTTATTTTTTTTATGCAAGGACATGGGGACATAAAAAGTGGAATCTGAGTAAACAGAGTGACTGTTACCGCAGGCACAGGAGGGAATTCTCAAACCCACATCTCTGATTTCAGCCTGTCCAAACAAACTGATTAATAAATGAGATCTGAGGGAAACGCGCCACTCAGCAATATGAAGGTCAAGAGAATCAGGACCAAAAGACAGTCTATAAAAAAAGCACACTTATAACACCACTCGCCAACTCAGTGACACGAGGGAAGGAAGCTGAGGTTATCCACAAAGAAGAACTGACATTTAAGAAATGTTTGACTCGCAAGAGTAAACAACATTTCCAATGGTGACATATTTGAAGTTTAAGTCACCTGAAAACTGTGAGCTTTGCTGTGAAGACGAGCAACTGCGTTTCAACATCTGACACGATAAGTATAAAAGGAAAAAAAAGGAAAGTATTCAGCTGGTGAAGAAAAACACCCAAACTTATATATTGTAACGAAAGCTGTCAACCGATTAAAATATTTCATTTCAATTCTAATCCAATTACATTTTTCCCGTGAATCTGATTGATTAAGCATGTGAGATGTCAGACCGTATAATATCGGGGTAATGGTGGCAAAATAGTCGACCGTTTCACATTTGGATGTATGACTCCGCCGATGACGGTTGTTCTGACGAGATGTCATTCCTGTCGAATGTCATTTCTGTCCGCGCAACTGCGCATGCGCAATATTGTCGGGACTCAGAACTGTCAATTTTATGCGCCAAGATGCACAATTTGACAGAACACCGGCTGCGCGCGCTGCTAGTTATTAGCATTGTTAGCTGAGAGTGAGAGAAAGTCACGTACCGACGCCGACGCCTAAATGGCTGAATTTAAGCGAACATACAAAAGTATTGATGTGGATTGATACAGAATTACCGTTTTACATTTGTTGGATTACTCCACGCCCTGACCGCTGTTGGAGCGACGCTGCCTCGACTCAACAGTAAGCCTCGCCGACCAAATTACCTACAGAACAATAAACCGTGCAAATGATGGAATTGGATTCGAATGGGAATAACCCCCTTGTGTCTGATGGTTTGCGGATGTTCATGCTTTTATACGGTCACAAATAGGCATTTTAAAAACTCCTTTTTACCGGTTTGATTGATGACTATAGATTGTCCATAGTCAACTAGGAATTCATCGCAAAATAATTGCACATTTTTTATCTGTTCTAAATGTAACTTATATGGATATTTTTTAGGTTTTTACTCTGACTATTGGAACTGACTATTCCACAGTCCATTTTCTTTATCCATTTGATGTCATGGTTCTTTCCTCCAATCCCGACCCAAGTCATTTAATACTAAATATCTGCAGATCCAGAGTATCAGTATGATTCCATGCATCCAGAAAGTATTCACAGCGCTTCACTTTTTCCACGTTTTGTTACAGCCTTATTCCAAAATAAATTAAATTCATTTTTTTCTTTTTCTTTTCCCCTCAAAATTCAACACACAGTACCCCGTAATGACAATGTGAAAAAAGGTTTTTTGCTTTTTTTTTGTTGGGTTTTTTTTGTAAATGTATTAAAAATAAAAAAAAGAAATCACATGCATATAAGGATCCACAGCCCAGGTGCATCCTGTTTCCATTGATCATCCTTGAGATGTTTCTACAGCTTAACTTGAGTCCACCTGGGGTAAATTCAGCTGATTGGACATGATTTGAAAAAGGCACCAACTTGTCTACATACAAGGTCTCACAGTTGACAGTACATGTCAGAGCACAAACCAAGAATGAAGTCAAAGGAACTGTCTGTAGACAGCATTGTCTAGAGGCACAAATCTGGGAAGAGTAAAGAAACATTTCTGCTGCTTTGAAGGTCCCAATGAGCACAAATAGAAGAAGTTCGAATACACCAGGAGTCTTCCTAGAGCTGGCTGCCCATCTAAACAGAGTGATTGGGAGAGAAGAGCTGTAGTCAGGGAGGTGACTAAGAATCTGATGGTCACTGTGTCAGAGATGCAGAATTCCTCTGTGGAGAGAGGAGAACCTTCCAGAAGGACAACCATCTCTGCAGTACTCCACCAATCAGGCCTGTATGGTAGATTGGCCAGACAGAAGCCACTCCTTAGTAAAAGGCACGACACCCCACCTGGAGTTTGACAAAAAGCACCTAAAGGACTCTCAGACCATGAGAAAGAAAATTCTCTGGTCTGATGTCTGGTCTGTTCTTCTTCTTGAATTTATTTAATTTAACCAAGTTAGTTCATTGAGATAGAGATGTGTTTTACAAGGGAGACCTGCACAGTTATAAAGTTTCCAATACACCTAACCTGCATTTCCTTAAACGTTGGAGGAAATGAGAGCACCCGGAGTGAACCCATACAAACACCACACAAAGGCCACAGGTGGGAACTGATCCCATTACCTTCTTGTTGTGAAGCAACAGTGCTAACCACTAAGCCACCATCCTGCCCAAATACCAGGTGTCATGTTTGGAGGAAACCAGGCACCATCCCTACAGTGAAGCGTGGTGGTGGCAGCATCATGCTGTGGGGATGTTTTTCAGCAGCAGGAACTGGGAGACTAGTCAGGATTGAGGGAAAGATGAATGGAGCAATGTACAGAGACATCCTGAATGAAAACCTGATCCAGAGCGCTCTTGACCTCAGACTAGGGTAACGATTCATTTTTCAGTAGTACAATGACCCTCAGCACACAGACAAGATATCAAAGGAGTGGCTTCAGGACAACTCTGTGACTGTCCTTGAGTGGCCCAGCCAGAGCCCAGACCTGAATCTGATTGAACATCTCTGGAGAGATCAGAAAATGGCTGTGCACCGACGCTCCCCATCCAACCTGATGGAGCTTGAGAGCTGCTGCAAAGAGGAATGGACAAAACTGCCCAAAGATAGATGCACCAAGTTTGTGGCATCATATTGAAGAAGACTTCAGGCTGTAATTGCTGGTGAAGGTGCATCAACAAAGTTTGAGCAAAGAGTGTGAATACTTATGTACATTCCATTTCTTAATTTGTTTTTTTTTGTTTTTTTAATTTGCAAAAATTTCTGAATAAAACTTTTTCCATGTCATTATGGGTTGCTGTGAATAGAATTTTGAGGGGAAAAAATGAATTTACTCCATTTTGGAATAAAGCTGTAACATAACAGGCAGTACGGTGTATTAGTGGTTAGCACTGTTGCCTCACAGTGAGAAGGTCATGGGATTGATTCCCACCTGTGGCCTTTCTGTGTGGAGTTTGCATGTTCTCCTCGTGCTTGCGTAATTCTCTCCGGGTGCTCTGGCTTCCTCACGCATCCAAACTGGGACCACTTTGTCCAGTCCACCCGGTTAGGTGGACTGGAAACTTTAAATTGTCTGTAGGTGTGTGTGCGGATGTGAATGTGTTTGTCTATATGTGACCCAGTGACAGACTGGCGTCCTCTCGATGCTGTACCGTGCCTCACACCCTATGTACCATATTTTCCTTGATATTACACATGCACAGACCAGAATGCAAGCACATTAAATTTTGAACCCAAATCCCAAAACCCTCAGTTGGCCCTTCCACTTCACCATTTCCCTTCATTTTGCACTTTCACGTGTACGTGTCTTGATGTGTCAACCCTGCGAGTTGGATGAAGTGTTCACCAACATGGATTTTAACAAATTTGTGAATTTGAGACAAATAAGAAATCTTTTTTTTTGTACAGGCGCATATGGTGCATCCAGAAAGTATTCACAGCGCTTCACATTTTCCACATTCTGTTATGCTACAGCCTTATTCCAAAATTAAATGGGCAGTGTTGCGTCAGTGCACAGCCACGTTCAGATCTCTCCAGAGGTGTTCAATCGGATTCAGGTCTTTGCTGATTTGTGAATACTTTCCGGATGCACTGTATATACAACTAAATTTGTACTCTGCATTTAACCCCTAATTACAATTAGGCACAATCCAACCACTGGGAGCAGTGGGAGGAAACCCATAAGGACACGGGGAGAACATGCAAACTCCCCACAGGAAGCGAGCCCACGACCTTGCTGTGTGGCATCAATGCTAACCACTAAGCTGCATGGCAAGAAAACAAGAGTTGCATTTATAATTTTTTTGCGTACATCACTTCACTCTGCATTTTAGAGCGTGCACACATACGTTTGTCCTAATCCAAGGAATTCCACAGATTTTTCGTCTTTTTTTTTTTCTTTTTTTTAGTTTGTGGAAAGCCTTCCCTTTTAGAACAAAAAAGCGGTTTTCTTTAAACAGTGATTTTCACTTTTCTTGTGTCTCCCTGAAGCACTTGTCTATTCAGTTTTATTCATGGATGGCAGAGCACTTTGTCAGCTGCTGTCACCTGTTATACATTAAAGGGAAGGCTTCAATTCTGTATAGACATGAGGAGGAAAATCTCTGAAATGATATGTTTACTGAAAAGTACTATATATTTAGTAAATGTTGTCAAAAATATAATTACAATTGTGCATTCTGGGCCCTGTATGGACCCATCTAGGGACCATGTCTCAATCTTAAAACTGTGCGGTATGTGTGTATATATATATATATATATATATGACAAACAACAAATTTATATCATTGTATATGTGCCAAACTACTGTCCCTATTTTAATCCTTGGGCATGTTTTACAAAACATTAAGCAAATGCAATTATACTAATAAATATAATGGCAGAAACTTTAAAAGGGACATCCCCCTTTACCAAGACAAGCACCTCCACTATTGGGATAATTTTGCCTCTGTGCACCACCATAATGGAGTTGAAATAAAACCATCAAGAGGGACTTGTAGCGCAGAGGATTAGCTTTTAAATCGAGGGGTTTTGCAAAAATACTGCATTAATCATTTAAGAATTACAGCCATTTTTCAACACAGTCCCCCCATTTTCAGAGCCATAATTAATTGCTACTCTTCTGTTAGTAGCAAATCATCCAACTCCATTTCTTCCTGTCCTCTGCATCTTCATCCGTCACACCGACCACCTGCCTGTCCTCCCTCACCACATCCATAAACCTCTTCTTTGGTCTCCCTCTTCTCCTCATCCCTGGTAGCTTCATCCTCAGCATCCTTCTCTCTATATACCCTGCGTCCCTCCTCTGCATAGCCAAACCATTTCAGTCTTGCCTCTCTTGTCTCTAAACTGTCGAAGCTGAGCTATCCCTCTGATACGTTCATGTCTAATTCTGTTCATACTAGTCACTTCCAAAGAAATGTAAAGCAGTTCTGTTCGTGCTACTGCCTCGAAACCGTACAACATAGCTGCTGTCTCTTGTAGCATTTCCCTTTTAGTGTTGTCGATACTCTTCTATTAGGGGTATTTTTCCTTCCATTACAAAATGACACAATGTGTATCTACATACAGCACCTGGGCTTTTGTGTGATTCAGGAACAATACTTTTAATTTTGGAGTGATATGATGCAGTCGATACAATTCTTTGTTGAATCCACACATTCACTTTATATGATAAATTAGAATAAACCAAAAGTGGTATTGCTTATCTTCAAATGCATATTTCATAAAAAACTAGAGACCTCCTTTATGTTTTACTGCTGTGCAGCAGCATGTTGGCACTGCCTCTGCTCACCTTTTGTTCACCACTAGGGGCAGCACCACATGCAGTAGCAGAAAGGGCAGCATAGATGAAGAAGCAGGCTGTTATTAGCATAGCATAGCTTTCTTGACAGTATAAATAAATTGGGAACTGAAATTAAAGTTCAACAAGTACTTCTCTGTTATACAGTTTATGTCTAACGGACGTTCATTCCCTGTGAACAGTCTCGCAAGAGCGTCACACTGACCTTTCAACTTGTATCAGTTTGAAGATATGTAAGCAGCCGCAAAACAAGATTCATTTAATCATTTTGTAATATGAAAAACTGATCTAACAGTTCATACATTTAGATTAGTTCAAGGCTCCATCTACATAGATGTATTTATTAATTTAAAACACTTTTTATTCTTATCAGTTAATTGTTACACCACTACCTTCCATCACAAATCACACCTGCCATTCTTCTCCACCCTGTCTGCCCTCTTTTCTTCACTTCTTTTCCACTTTCTCTCTTATTTTGAACCGCTGACCCCAAGTATTTAAACTCATCTCACTTCACCACCTCTGCTCCTTGCAACCGCACTATTCCACCGTGCTCCCTCTCATTTCATTGACTTTCATTCCCCTTCTCTCCAGAGCATATTTCCACCTCTCTAGGCTTTTCTCAATCTGCTCTATACTCTCACTGCAGATCACAAAATCATAACTTTTATAGTTCTTGAGACGATTCAGGGGATGGACACACAAACGAGTAAATATGTCTTGAGCTTCATCACATCAATCATTAAGAAATAACACCATGGTACTGTATGGTAAATCTGTTCAGAGTAGGCTGTTGTCCTTCTTATATGAAAGAAAGAAAGAAAGAAAGAAAGAAAGAAAGAAAGAAGTATATCAGCACTATAGATTATTTTTTATAGACTACATCTACAACCTCCAAAGTGAAGGATGAGGAATAGCTTGAGCTTAAAAATTTTTGATTGAGTCAAGAACTTGCCATCGTTGTTAAAAAGATGCCAGACCTTGGGGAGGTGCGCTGTAAGCCTGTTATTGGATGCATTGTTTGGCCTTAATGAGATCTGCCACAAAAACTGTAGTACAAGAAAGAGACCAGACGGAGTCAATAAGGTCAATTTAGAAAGAGCGTGAACACGGGCACGGTCGGAAACTCTCATGAGACTCCCGGAGGCTCGAAAACTAAAACATACAGAAATAACATCACAGAGCGCAATCATCTGTTGCACCGTAGGTTTAAGAGTTTATGCTTTTCTTGTTGGGATTTTTTTTATTTTTTCCACTACATAATGACAATCTGCACATGAATTTTTTCCCACCTCTAACAATAATCAGAGCAAACCGTTACAGTAATTTGTACATATTTCATACACAAATAATCAATGGATTATGTCACAATAATCCAGTCTCTTGATGAAGAAGAAAAACCTTAAATGTATACTTTTCTTTTTGGCTAAAACAAATATTTAGGTGTGAAAGTGCCTTAAGATAAGCAATTGGGATCAAAGGTCAGGATCAACCCTTGAACCTGATTCATTTGATTATTATTACAGAAAAAAAAAAAAAAAACAACAACAATCTGAAGCAAAGATCAGAATTAAAGCTCACTGATCAGGATTTAAGTCTACCAATTAAAGTTCAGGATCAAAGATCAGGACCTACCCTTGATCCTGAATCCTCTGACCGCTATTACAGGAAGTAAGCAATTAAGCTCAAAGTTCAGAATTAAAGTCCACGCATCAGGATCTAAGTCTGCCAATCAAAGTTCATGATCAAAAGTCAGGATCTGTCCATTCATCCTGATTCCTTTGATCCTTGTTAAAGGCTTTAAGAAAAACATCAGTAATCAAGATCAAAGGTGGGGATCAGGATCTTAGTCTAGTGATCCCAGTTCAGGATCAAAGATGAGTGTATTCAGGTTGAAAGCTCAACATTTAAAGACCAACTTAACACTCAGGATCCCATGATTGTACATCCATAGGTGTACTTTGATCTCGATCTATTGGGTTAAAAAAAAGATAGAGGCAGTCCACTAGTGTGGACAAAAGATTCAGAATTTGCTTTGGGAACTTAATTTAAATCATGCTGTGGGGCATGTCCTCTGAGTGCACTGCTAGTTTGCATTTTAACATTGATCTCTATTCACTGTATTTCAGGGACCAGTTTCCAATGAAAGTGTTTTCTGAACTGAATCATGTGAGTTTATATCATGTCACAGTGGATCATCCCATTAGCGAAAAGATGACAGAAAAACAGAAATTAAATGACTAAAAAAAATTTTAAATGAAAATGTTTAAACATTTTTACCACACGTTATACAGCTGCAGTTTATTTACACTGCTCCCCTTTCCTAAAAACTACCTCATAAATTAATTTTGTACACAACAGTTAAACTTGATAAAAACTGGGCATTGAAGCATTAAATCTAATAGATTTGACAGGCTGACAGTAAGCTCTCACGTGCTTCAGGCTTCTGCAACCTGATGGAAGTGTCTGGTCAGCGGAAGTGCACGATGACAGTGAGATTTGTGTAACGTATGTGTCCTGCCAGCAGGCAGCTTCTGGGGTGCCTAAGTGTACCATCTGTGACCAGGTCTGCCACACCATCACACCCTGTGCCACCACCACAGACGAGGAGGAGGAGGAGCACATGACTCCTGTTCTCACTGCTGACAACCGACAGGCTGCAGGCCAACGGGAAGCAATTATTTTTCTTAAAGGTACAAACTAAAAAATTATTATTATTACACCCATATGCAGTCATGCATACTGGCGTATTGTTTTCAGTCTTGTGCATCTGTTCTTGTCTAAATAAGACATATCAAAATGCAACCATCTAGTTTGGACCATACTTGATGGATTAAGTGATTTGGACAAAAAAACAAAACAAAACACAGGTGAAAGTCAATGTCATAGGTCAACAGCAAAAAAGAACAGAATAGAATAATTCTTTATTGTCCACCGAGGTGGAAAATTGTCTTCGGCTCACCAGCACAAAAAAGATAACACTGAAATACAAACATTGTCATACATAAAGACATATAATAGACACAATAAAACAGGTTTTGTCTGTGGGTTGGTCACTTTGTCGAGTTCATAATGGTGACGGCATTTGGTATAAAAGATTTTTTAAAAGAACCTTTAGACAGCAGAGCTCTGTAGCGCCTCCCAGACTTTAAGAGCTCAAACTGACAGGACAGAGGATGAGAACCGTCTGCCAGGACTCTGAGCTTTCCTCCTCATCCTGTCAGTGTAAATGTGGCTTCTGGACCCTATAATAATAATTGGACCCAAAATGTGGGTGCAGTGATTATATAGGGGGATAATTCCAACAGTCATTAAGTTGAATTGGTTAAAGATGATTACCAACATGAAGTCACATATCACCTTTCACATGAACCTTGACCTTGGGTGATCTTGAGAGGTCAGTCTCCAGGTCATAACTGCTTGACTCAAACAGTTTTACCAATGTGGAAGGGTCAGTAAAGGATAAAGTATTTCAGTTTTGGACAGAATCGAACCACAATTTGAGTGTTTGTCTATCTCTTTGTTCCCTGACTCCTCCCAGGTCAATTGTCCACTTTCCAACAAAGTGGTATGTGGATGAAGGTCAACTCCAGAACTGCCCTTAAAGAGTTAGCCTTGGTAAAAGGTCATTGGTGTCAAAAGGTCAAAATTTAGATTTTTCTCACTTCAATGTCAAACAAACGTTGACCATACTGTATATGTAGGTGGCTTCTGGAATTCTCCAGATTAGATCAAATTTACCAAAAGTCAGTGATTGGGGTGAAATGTCAAAATTAAATTTTTTCCACTCTGATTTGCATCAAAGTTGGCTCACATCTGGAGGCGGGTTTTGGAATTGCCCAGGCAAGGTCATATTCACCGAAAGTCAATTGCTGGTGTCAAAAGTGAAAATTTAAAATTTTCACTCCGATTTCTGCCAAACGTGGCACAGATATCGAAGTGGGTTCTGGAATTAAGGCCAAATTTACCCAAGGTCAATGTCATGTCTGTCTGTTGGCTTATTCCTCCCAGGTCCTTTTGCTAATTTCTACCAAACAAACCAAAAATTGCCCTTAAAAACTTAAGTTTGACAAACATACAAGTCGACGGATTTGATTTTCAGCCTGATTTGCACAAAATAGTTCACATACTGAGGTGGTACTATCTAGCTGATCAAATCTCAAGACCCACAGGACAATATATCATAGTATCACTGAATCACAAAGAATTCATAAGGTGCAGGTGTTGCCAGTCCGGGTCTAACTAATTTGATGACTTCTGCTATTGTCTCTGTTGTTGTGTGTAAAAGGTAAAAGCACCTCCTTGTGTCAGAGTGTAGAAAAGACAAAAACTCTAGCTTGGTCTTTGTTCTTCCACACAGCTTGTCACACTATTATCATCATCATTATTTAATAGACTTTACTATGCAGTTAAATCAATATGGGCTTATATTTATTTTCTACGGAAAAATAAATAGTATTAACTAGTTTTTGTATTATAACAGTGAAAGTTGACTTTATTTTTTTCCATATTATTTATTTCCATTCCTTCCCATAATGTGAAATATTGTGTTCATCATATCTGTATATAACATGGGCAGCTGCACCTCTCCGTGGTCTCGTGCGCAGTAACGCGTCATAGCACACGTCAGAGGCTCGGAGCTGAACGGATCTCACTGCTGTAATATACATATTATTACTTGATCACCTTCTAACTCTGTAGGAGATGTGACGTGAAACTGTATCCCAGGCCGTGACAACATTATTAAACATGAATCTTAACTCCAGCAATGGCCCAGGAGTGTTTCACAGCACAGGGTGGACGTGGATCCGGGACCACAGCATGATGTTAAAATCCTCTCACCCGTGCTGTGTGCTGGAATCAACCACGGCAAAAATAAATTCCATGTGATAATCCAACTATCACGGTGTACAGAGTTGCGTTGTGCTGCGGAAGTGAGCCAAAACACAAAAAAATAAAAAAAAAATTAAAGTTCCCTGGAAAGGCTGCGTTTGACGCATGGGAAACCATGGCCCACTGCCAGCAGTGCCCAGTAGCTGACAACAGCGCGCATGTGGGCCCCCCCCCCGCAGACATGCATAGCGGCTCTTTCAGCCGTTATGAACACACATACCCAGCAATCATGTCATCAGCCCAGCACCTGCTTTATGCACACATGCACGTGAGGTCAGTAGTGTTGTGAAGGGGAGGACGAGTGGATGTGTGATTGCATGAGTGAGTGAGTGACCACACCGATGCCGGCTTGGACACATATGGTATTAGTCCTGTCCATACATTGGTTGTACTCTGATGTCCAGTACCGGCAGAGACTGTGCAAACGGAGGAACACAGCGCTGCCTCCCATTCCGGTACCGTGTTTGCCATCCAGACTTTGGACATCGGGCAGTCTTCAGTGCCTTTTATGGCCATCTGACAGCAGTCTGTGCCATCTACCTGTTCTCCACATATGCTTTGGATGCCATCGTGCAGGTGTGGACGAGGTAATCTGGATGTGTTCTGACACGGCTGACCACGCCTCTTTCCCTCCAGACTGCATCCGATTATGGTCATAGTTTCTGTGTCGTCCTGGTTCCTGCACATTTTCGCTATGTGTGACAGGGGCATTAGCAATTGCCTAAGCTGCCTATAGGCTGGGCTGGACCTGGGTGTTGCACTCTCCAAGTGCCCTTCTGGTTCATTTGTTAGGGGGCTTTTTGGTTTGTTTGCTTTGGTAAGTTTGAACTGGCAAAGAAACTAAAATTATTTCTTTCCAGAGTCCTGTGAGGATATTTATCAGGTAACTGCGACCTGGTGTGAACCTTTGAATTCATTACGCCATTAGAGAATCTGATAAACATTCAGCATTCGCCAAACATCAAGATGAATCGTTGCTTTGTTTAATGCCTGGAAATTTAATTGCCAGTGAAACTGTTGACGTGTTGGACATTAGGCAACACGCAGTGTGCGGTTTGAAAAAGTAATGGGGGGGGGGGGGGGGTCGTAGTTGTGGAGGATGTCACAAATGCAGATATTCATGAAGCTGTCAGAAATTTCAGAAAATCAGAAAGCATGTGAAGCAAACTCCCTGCAGCTCTTAAATGAATCACTGCTGTCCATCACTGCACACTGGGCGACATGTTCCATCAGTTAAACACAAAGCATGACAAGGAGCTCCCGAGGAGTCAAACTCGGCACAGTACTCAGAAATACTGCATGAAATAAGAGCAAACAAGTACTTCATGAATACTGCTTCCAGTGGCAGTCGCATCATCTTGACATCAGAGTGGATCTCTGTCACAGCCTGCAACTTTTACACTTAACCAAATATTACCCAGGAAAAGTGCCTCTTAAAAAAAAAAAAAAGCAGATAATATAGAAACGTTCTTCCTGGACATTCAAGCACAAATCAAGCGACAAGCAACTGAAATCGGGGAGGTGAGTGAGATCTAAGGGCCCGTCTAACTGAGCTACAGCATTCCTTCTGCCAAAGGAGGGTTGTTTTTTTTGTTTTTTTTTTTCCTGGGAAGGACAACTCAGTGTTGCACTTCACAAATCTGGACTGTGTGGGAGAGCAGCCAGATGGCAGAAGACAGCAGCCTGAAGTTTGCAAAAAAAAAAAAAAAAAAAACTGAAAGATTCTACAAATGTGACGCAAAGGACTCCGGCCTGATAAACGAGCACTTTTACCCAGAGTGCAACCTGAAATGTTCACTGCCAAATGAGCCTCGCCCAACTACTGTCAGTGCAAAAAAAAAAAAAAAAATTGTTTTCTTCAGCTTTATTATTGGTATCTCTACACCTAGCAGAAGATCTAATTGTGTAGCTGCAATCAAATATGGCAAGGTTTGCGCATGTGCCCCGCAAAGATTAAAATCTATTCATTTCTGAGCATTAATTTGTTCAGATTTTTAACCTATTTGGGCCCAACAAATGTTTTGTTTTTCCACAAGACAGAGACATTGCTCCATGTAGGGGCACAGCAACAAATCAGGTAGTTGCCCAACAACAGCTATTCTGTCTAAACTGTTAATGCATATATGGCACATTAGATTACATTATACAGCGCATTCAAGTATTCGCAGCGTTTCACTTTTTTTCCCACATTTTGCTAAATTACAGCCTTATTCTAAAATGGTTGAGATTCTTTTTTTTTTTTTTCTCAAAATTCAACACACAGTACCCCATAATGACAATGAAGTTTTTTTTTTTATTAGATTCAAGATTCAAACAACTTTATTGATCCCTAAAAGGGCATTTCATATCACACCCAATTACCTCAGACAAAACTACATCAATTAATCCACAATTATTACTAGTTGAACGTAATAATGGTACACATCAGAATTAAAACAATCGCACATATATATATTTGATTGTTTATGGACACTAAACTTTGAAACAGTCCGTCATCCAAATTGAGACAATGTGAGTGTGGGCTGCAGCAGCTTCATGCCGCGCAACCGAGCTTGGGGGGGTTTCTGCAGCCATGCCGCGCAGCCTCCCGGAGGGGGAAGGGAGTGGCAAGTGCAAGTTTAAAAAAAAAAAAATCATAAAAGTATTCACGGGCCTTTGCCATGAAGCTCAAAACTGAGCTCAGGAGGTGCCTCCTGTTTCCACTGATCATCCTTGAGATGTTGCGACAGCTTAATTGGAGTCCACCTGGGGTAAATTCAGTTGATTGGACATGATTTGAAAAGGCATACACCTGTCTACATATAAAGGTCCCACAGTTAACAGTGCATGTCAGAGCACAAACCAAGCATGAAGTCAAAGGAATTGCCTGTAGACCTCCAAGACAGGATTGTCTTGAGGCACAAATCTTGAAGAGTACAGAAACATTTGAAGGTCCCAATGAGCACAGTGCTCTCCATCATCTGTAAATGGATTACATTCTGATCCACTAGGACTCTTCCTAGAGCTGGATGCCTGTCTAAACTGATTTATTGGGGGGGAAGGCCCTTAGGCAGAGAGGTGACCAAGAACCTGATGGTCACTCTGTCAGAGCTCCAACATTCCTCTGTGGAATTCTGTTTTGGTCCTCAAGAGTCCCTTGAAATGTCCATGGTTCCGTATTATTGTCCACTGCTCCACTACAGCATCATATATGAGGACGTTCTTGTCAGGAACTCGGGGTTATGTGGCACCAAAGGTTGTGGGACCCAAATGCAAAAACTCACAGACAATGGAATTGAAAGGCTTTATCGGTCAAAAAATGAGCTTGGATTCGGTACACAGTTAGGCAGTCATGGTTGCAGAGGTACAGATAGTCGGCAGGCCAGGGCGTCGTCAAAAAGGCAGGCTCAGATCTTTAACACAAGCAGACAAAGTATGTGGGCAGCAGCAAGACGAGGTCACAAAACAGAGCTGGGTCAGTACACGGCAAAATAAGGCAGAGCTATGAAAAGGCTGGTACGAGGACTGTGAAAATCAACGAAATGGCGGGGCTTGAGTGAAGGCAGAGAGTTTAAATAACCAAAGTGGAAATGAGAAAGTGAGAACAGGCGTGTTGGAAGAACCAGGAAGAGGGCGTGGCAAACAGAAGAAACAGAAAAGTTCAGGTGGGCGTGACTTAGTGCAAAAATACTGAACAGCAAAAACCAAAAGGTAATTCTGATGAAGAAAAAAACAGAAATAACAAAATGCAGAGACAAGTGCAATGAGACAGAGATGAAAGAAAACAGAAAAAACAACTAAACATCATGACATGCAAACGGAAAGAAATGACCCCAAAAACTAGTACATGTTAAAGTGGACAGACCAGCCAGAATATAAAAGACTAAGACAAAACTAGAACGGAACTGACCATGGCTGGAGCATAAAAACTAAGAACAAAATGGCAAACAAACCCACAGACGACAGAGTAACAGATAATGCCTAAAATGACTAAACAGAAGACTAAGTGATAAACTGAAAACAAAAGCAGAGACAAAAGTAAACTTCACAGAAAAGGCCAGACTAAAGCATAATACAAGAAATTAAATAAACAGAACAAAACCAAGATTGAAGTGAAAACTAAGGTAACAATTAATGAAAACAATGTGGCAAAAGAGCTACTAAGACAAAACTACACAATACATGAACGATGAACAGAAAACAAAACCAATGAAAACATGAACATGGCAGGAATGCAAATACAGATGTACAGAACAAGAAAGCAAAGATCAATGAAAAAGTCATAACAGAAAGTACATCAAGGGCAGGACCATGACAGCACCCCTCCCCCATGGGCCCACACCCCCCCCCCCAAGAACACAGCGACCACGGGAGGGGGGATGGGGGAACGGTTGGAGGGCACAGACAACAGAGTGAATGGGCCAGAACCCAAGGGAACCGCCTACAAAAAGGGCAGCATCAACTGGGTGGCCAAAACACCATGGAGGGACAAAAAGCCCTGCAGGAGGGTGACAAAGCAAAAAACAGGCAGTCAGGCAAACAAACAAGCATGGAGTCCGGGGGACGACGGCGAAGCCCATGACGATAAGCAGGAGGCTCAGGAGGTCGGCCAGAAGGGAGACAGGGCCTCGTGACAGAGGTAGCAAGTGGACCTGGGTCAGGTGCATGACCCAAACCCTGGCGAGCAAAAGGGCAGGAGGGAAGGGCTAACATTACCCCAGAACCAAGGAACCAGAGACCAAACATAGTACCGGGCCCCCAGAATAGGGAAGGCTGCGAATTAATGCCCAAACCCCATATTACCATGCAAGGAAGTCCAAAAAAACAGGGAGATTGACAGACAAACAGCCAAATCTGGGGGCCTACGCCTGATAATACTGACACTGAACATAAACAAAAATGCCACAGTAAGAGGATTAACGAACCCAGCAAATGAATTAGATACAGCATAATAGTGAATAAACCACAGAGATAAAAAGCTATGGGAGCCACTGACATACATGATGTTATCAAAAGAGTTTGAGGAAGCAAAAAAGTGCTTAGCTGAAAAGTGCAAAAAGTAAAAAAAAGTGACACAAAAGATTAGGGAGACGAACAGGAACCAACCACTCCAGAATGGACCAGGGGGGTATCTTGATTGAGCCCAAATATGGAGCACCAACCAGTTCCCAACAAAAAAGCAAACAATGAAAGGACCACACCAACAGAATCTCTCTTAAACACATATCAAAAGACATGGTTGCTATTAGCTTAGCACCGTAACAATACAAGAGCAATACATTGTGGAAAAAGGTTCTATGCAAACCTGCCACAAAACGAAAACTGCAGAAAAACCACCAAAAAAGCATGTTCAAAAAAGAAAATAAAAAACTCACAGTTCTGTAGATCGTAATCCCCAAGGGCACCCTTGAGGGTGGCGTTGATTGGTTCAGATGTAGTGTGGAGGTCATGGATATGTCTGTGCCTTCAATAGTCGTGCACGCTGTGGGTAGACGCAGAAACGTCACCGAAGACTTTGGATGAGAATACGTAAGTGACGTCTCATGCGGGGTGTGACAGGCTGAAGGCTCGAGTGGTGTGACCTTCTCCTGTAGTTCAGTCGCAGCTTCGTGGGACAGGAGATGCTCTGATGAGTCTGAACGTGGGCGCACAGCAGAAACACATGCTGCTGGGTTCTGGGATGTCGTGCTCGCCGTGGAAGGCTCCTGTTGCATGCGCGGTGCTGGGAGCAGTGGTGTACTCGGAGAAGAGTGGATGACAGCGAACTCAGGAGGCGGGCATGAGCGCTGCTGAGGACTGGAAGGAATTACGCGCTGTGGATGACTGCTGACACGGGCGTGCTTCGGTGAGTTGTAACGGCTTCAGTGTTTCTGTTGGTTCACGATCAGTGGACTTTGTGAGGCAGTCAGGTTGCATGACTTCTCCTGGTGACTCTGCAAGCAAAGTTGGAGATGAGAGCGCTTCTGCTCCCGTCAAAGAGACAACCACAGACGTTCCTTCCCCTGCTGGCAGCACAGGGAACGTGAGTGGGCCTGCTTCCTCCTGCGGTGTGCACTTGGCAGACAGGACGCGGGGTATGCAAGGTTCCACGGGATCCGGTGGCATGCGTGTTGAGTCATTTCGGAGCTTTCGTGGCATCAGAACAGGGATCCGACGAGGCGTGACTTGTGGTGATGCCACACTCGGCTGCGGGACCGAACCTCTTGGCTGGCACTTCTCAGCCGGCTTCAGCGTTAAGCGCCGAGGCGCAGGTGTGGGTAGCTGAGGAGGCGGGACGGATGAGGGTGTGGCAGTCTCTTGGTCACACAGAGACGGTGAAGGAAGCGTCGTGACTGGTGTCGATGCTGATTGCTGGTAGCGGACCGGTGCGTCAGACGGAGGCAGCGTGTCTGCAGCGTTAGACAGCGTGATAGATTGGGGCGTGTCCGAGCAGGACTCTAGAATGTCGGCTTCAAACAGAAACGTCATTGGGTCGTCAATGTAGGTGGGGATCCGACCTTGCATAAACAGAGACTTGATGTTGGCGAGTTCTGGATAAGATGACATGATTCCCGGCTTATCCTGTAGGATGCGGTCTAATGCCGAAAAAATCCGTTGTCGTTCCTGCCGACCTGTGCTGTCCAGGTATTCATAAAATAAGTCCTGAATCTTAAAGAACACAGTGGCCGTGTCCTGTAGTGCTAAGTGCTCTGACTCAGACTCCTCTTCCTTATCACCATCAATCCAGTCAGATTCGTCGTCTTCTGACCGGGCCGCTTTTGTTCACAAAAAACATCGTCAAGGCGTAGAAGCTCTGGAAAATAGTCAAACAGCCAAGGATGTAGATTCACCAGGTTCCAGGCTTGGTCTAAATAATCACACTTCTCTTCTGGAGCATAACAGTCTCGAAAGCAGACAAAAAAAGAGAGATCAGAGAAAATCCTCTTTATCACCTCTAAATCTGGGAGAGCAGCAACAGAGTCCAAGGCAGGAGTGGAACTTGCAGGCTCCATGTTCTGGCCAGTTTGAATTGGCAGACCGGGCGGGGGCCCGTCTACTATGGTGGCTGTGTCCTGTAGATATGACCCTTCTGTCTCTGATGTGTAGTCATCATCCAGGTCGGTCCACTCAGACTCGCTGTCAAGGAGCTGGTGTGTGGGCGGCAAGTGCGTTTCTGGCTGGTAAATCCAGGCTGGGAGGCTTCCTGCCGCCAACAAGTTGTCCAGATCTTCTAATTCTGGAAAAAGATCGTACAGCCAGGAGTTCTCCTCCACCAGGTTCCAAGCTTTGTCCAAAAAGTCAAATTTTTTCTTCGGGGTGTAACAGGAGTGAAAACAGTTAAAGAAAAAATTTACCTCAGAAAAAATGTGCTTGATGAGGGCCATGTCCGGGTCCTTGGCAGAGAGAGAGTTGTCAGACATGACTGGGAGTGAGCTTGCCGAGTCCCGTTTATGGCCAGTTCGTTCTGTCAGGAACTCGGGGTGATGTGGCACCAAAGGTTGTGGGACCCAAATGCAAAAACTCACAGACAATGGAATTAAAATTGAAAGGCTTTATCGGTCAAAAAATGAGCTTGGATTCGGTACACAGTTAGGCAGGCCAGGGCGTCGTCAAAAAGGCAGGCTAAGGTCTTTAACACAAGCAGACAAAGTACGTGGGCAGCAGCAAGACGAGGTCACAAAACAGAGCTGGGTCAGTACACGGCAAAACAAGGCAGAGCTATGAAAAGGCTGGTACGAGGACTGTGAAAATCAACGAACTGGCGGGGCTTGAGTGAAGGCAGAGAGTTTAAATAACCAAAGTGGAAATGAGGAAAGTGAGAACAGGTGTGTTGGAAGAACCAGGAAGAGGGCTTGGCAAACAGAAGAAACAGAAAAGTTCAGGTGGGCGTGACTTAGTGCAAAAATACTGAACAGCAAAAACCAAAAGGTAATTCTGATGAAAAAAACAGAAATAACAAAATGCAGAGACAAGTGCAATGAGACAGAGATGAAAGAAAACAGAAAAAACAACTAAACATCGTGACATGCAAACGGAAAGAAATGACCCCAAAAACTAGTACATATTAAAGTGGACAGACCAGCCAGAATATAAAAGACTAAGACAAAACTAGAACGGAACTGACCATGGCTGGAGAATAAAAACTAAGAACAAAATGGCAAACAAACCCACAGACGACAGAATAACAGATAATGCCTAAAATGACTAAACAGAAGACTAAGTGATAAACTGAAAACAAAAGTAGAGACAAAAGTAAACTTCACAGAAAAGGCCAGACTAAAGCATAATACAAGAAATTAAATAAACAGAACAAAACCAAGACTGAAGTGAAAACTAAGGTAACAATTAATGAAAACAATGTGGCAAAACAGCTACTAAGACAAAACTACACAATACATGAACAGAAAACAAAACCAATGAAAACATGAACATGGCAGGAATGCAAATACAGATGTACAGAACAAGAAAGCAAAGATCAATGAAAAAGTCATAACAGAAAGTACATCAAGGGCAGGACCATGACAGTTCTTGCATGTATGGATACTTTTTCCATCTTCCAAACAAACTCCTCATTGGCAATCGGTTTGTAATGCCTCATTGGAGACCAGCGCCACCGAATGGACTGGAGGCGAAGTTAAGCGGCTAACTGTATCATCAGTCACCTTAAAGTTTCTTTACTTTTCATGAGGCAAAAGTGCATGTTTACCTCTGTAGGTACCCTCTCCACACTACCAAGCATTTCTAATGACAATTTGGCCTGTTCAGTGGCAATAACAAGCGGTTTACCCTGACTGCCCCATACAGTTACATGATGGAGTCGGTTAGCCCGTGATGGTGTTCATGTTCTGAATCAAAATAAGTTGAATCAAATTAAATTTGTTTTTGTCGTGAGTGAAGAGATGAATCCAAAAACATCTAAAAAACAGAACCCAGGTTGAAAAATATCAGGATTTCCCAAGTTCCATGTGGGAAAAACAGTGAAGGATTCACTGATGAGACTATAGACAATAAACAGTCCTCTGATATTATTTTAGGCATTTCAACAAAGGCCAAATTAAATCTTATCACTTTTCCTTTGCGATGTTTAAGGTGAAGGCCGTGCAGCAATGTTTCAGTATAATAAGAAGCCAAGACAAAGCTGGAGTGGAATCAAGTGACAGAGAAAAACACAGGAAAATGACAAACTAGATAGTCAGGCTGTCATTGGGAGGATTATAAAAGTGACGAGGGAGATCTACAAAACGCTCCACAATCCTTGTCAAATGCCTGATCAAAAACGAAGGCTGCAGTTGACTTTTGTGTGCAAAACAGTAAGTGGATATACACAAAAATGACAAGCATGAAACTAGTTCTAAACAAAGTCAAAAGGGAGCAGAAGAAAGAAAATGTAAGTGTGTGCATGTGTGTCCAAGAAGCTTGATTAACCAGAAATGTTTTTAAAGGGTCATTTGCACATTTTCAATATTTTAAAAACATAAGAAAAAGTTTGTAACAAAAATAGCCCACAGTTGGTGACATATGTCACCAAAGTGTAAACCGAGCCCAGTTTATCACAGGACAGTTTCTACAAGCATAGTCATAGAACTGTGGGACTTTTATGATGTTTAACTCAAAATCACAATCACATTTAAGTGTAAAGGAAAGAAAAAAAAAATGCATTTTCTACAATAAAACCCTTTCAGTTTCTGCAATACATGTACAGTGCATCTGGGAAGTAATCAAGGCACTTCACTTTGTCCACATTTTATGTTACAGCCTGGTTCCAAAATGGATGAAATGCATTTTTCCCTCAAAATTCTACACACAATACCCCATAATGACAACATGAAAACTTTTTGTGTGTGTGATTTTTGTAAATTAATTAAAAATAAAAACTAAGAAATTCCTGTGTGGAGAGAGGAGAACCTTCCAAAAGGACAACCATCTCTGCAGCAATCCACCAATCAGGTCTGTATGGCAGAGTGGCCAGATGGAAGCCACTCCTTAGTAAAAGGCACATGGCAGCCCACCTGGAGTTCGACAAAAGGCACCTGAAGGACTCTCAGACCATGAGAAACAAAATTCTCTGGTCAGATAAGACAAAGATTTAACTCTTTGGCATCATGTTTGGAGGAAACCAGGCACCATCCTTACAGTGAAGCATGGTGGTGGCAGCATCATGCTGTGGGGATGTTTTTCAGCAGCAGGAACTGGGAGACTAGTCAGGATTGAGGGAAAAGATGAATAGACATCCTGGATGAAAACCTGCTCCAGAACATTCTTGACCTCACACCGGGGCGACGGTTCATCTTTCAGCAGGACAATGACTCTAAGCACACAGCCAAGATATCAAAGGAGTGGCTTCAGGACAACTCTGTGAATGTCCTTGAGTGACCCAGCCAGAGCCCAGACCTGAATCTGATTAGACATCTCTGGAGAGATCTGAAAATGTCTGTGCACCGACGCTCCCCATCCAATCTGACAGAGCTTGAGAGGTGCTGCAAAGAGGAATGGAGAAAACTGCCCA
This sequence comes from Thalassophryne amazonica, assembly GCF_902500255.1. NCBI lineage: Eukaryota > Metazoa > Chordata > Actinopteri > Batrachoidiformes > Batrachoididae > Thalassophryne > Thalassophryne amazonica. The sequence goes on from NC_047119.1 coordinate 15,182,545, forward strand.
AAGATAGATGTGCCAAGCTTGTGGCATCATATTCAAGAAGACTTGAGCCTGTAATTGCTGCCAAAGTATTGAGCAAAGGGTGTGAATACGTATGTGTGATTTTTTAGTTTTTAATAAATTTGCAAAAAAAAAAAAACTTTTCATGTTGTCATTATGGGGTGTTGTGAGTAGAAAAAAAATGAAGTGCTGTGAATACTTTCCAGATGCACGGTACTTTAATACAGATTGATTTGTTTACGTCAACGTCATGATTCCACAAGGTGACCCTTTACTTGACTGAAAACAGAATACTCACAAACACAAGACTAAATAAATAAATATATAAATAAACATTTCAGAATTTGCAGAACGGTCACCATCCAGGTTCCTTTCTAAGAGGACAATTATCTACAGATCCATTATGAATGATGGTTCACTTTGGCACTAATTAATCTGGTATTCCTTTAAATCCAGTAACAGTTTCACAGAATATAATGTTAAAAAGAAGTGATCAAGGATGACAAAGACTATTCAGTAATGGGGTGTTTGATATAAGTAAGCACTTTTTTAAAAATGGCATTCAGACTCTATATGAATTAATCTCGACATTAATATTTTCCTACTTGTATTTCTTCACACATCTTTTTACCACTATCATGTTCACTACAACCCCTGGCAAAAATTATGGAATCACCGGCCTCGGAGGATGTTCATTCAGTTGTTTAATTTTGTAGAAAAAAAGCAGATCACAGACATGACACGAAACTAAAGTCATTTCAAATGGCAACTTTCTGGCTTTAAGAAACACTATAAGAAATCAAGAAAAAAAAGATTGTGGCAGTCAGTAACGGTTACTTTTATAGACCAAGCAGAGGAAAAAATATGGAATCACTCAATTCTGAGGAATAAATTATGGAATCACCCTGTAAATTTCCATCCCCAAAACTAACACCTGCATCAAATCACATCTGCTCGTTGACATTGACCCTATGTCATGACATTGACCCTATGTGTCTTTTTGCAAGGAATGTTTTCACAGTTTTTGCTCTATGGCAAGATGCATTATCTTCTTGAAAAATGATTTCATCATCCTCAAACATCAGAAAAGTGTCCAAGATATCAATGTAAACTTTATTTATTGATGATGTAATGACAGCCATCTCCCCAGTGCCTTTACCTGACATGCAGCCCCATATCATCAATGACTGTGGAAATTTGCATGTTCTCTTCAGGCAGTCATCTTTATAAATCTCATTGGAACGGCACCAAACAAAAGTTCCAGCATCATCACCTTACCCAATGCAGATTCGAGATTCATCACTGAATATGACTTTCATCCAGTCATCCACAGTCCACGATTGCTTTTCTTCAGCCCATTGTAACCTTGTTTTTTTCTGTTTAGGTGTTAATGATGGCTTTCGTTGAGCTTTTCTGTATGTAAATCCCATTTCCTTTAGGCGGTTTCTTACAGTTCGGTCACAGACGTTGACTCCAGTTTCCTCCCATTCGTTCCTCATTTGTTTTGTTGTGCATTTTCGATTTTTGAGACATATTGCTTTAAGTTTTCTGTCTTGACGCTTTGATGTCTTCCTTGGTCTACCAGTATGTTTGCCTTTAACAACCTTCCCATGTTGTTTGTATTTGGTCCAGAGTTTAGACACAGCTGACTGTGAACAACCAACATCTTTTGCAACATTGCGTGATGATTTACTCTCTTTTAAGAGTTTGATAATCCTCTCCTTTGTTTCAATTGACATCTCTCGTGTTGGAGCCATGATTCATGTCAGTCCACTTGGTGCAACAGCTCTCCAAGGTGCGATCACTCCTTTTTAGATGCAGACTAACAAGCAGATGTGATTTGATGCAGGTGTTAGTTTTGGGGATGAAAATGTACAGGGTGATTCCATAATTTATTCCTCAGAATTGAGTGAGTCCATATTTTTTTCCTCTGCTTGGTCTAAAAAAGTAACCGTTACTGACTGCCACAATCTTTTTTTCTTGATTTCTTATAGTGTTTCTTAAAGCCAGAAAGTTGCCATTTGAAATGACTTCAGTTTTGTGTCATGTCTGTGATCTGCTTTTTTTCTACAAAATTAAACAACTGAATGAACATCCTCCGAGGCCGGTGATTCCATAATTTTTGCCAGGGGTTGTACAAAGTAGGTTGTCAGCATTATTTCATTGCTATTTTGAACCCATGTTGGATTTTTAAGTTTACGTGTATTTAATTCTGCTAACGGTTGCCCCATCAATCTTTTCTTCTTTTTTTTTTGTGGAATCTTCAAAAGGTGGGTCAATCACCCATAGTCTTGCGAACAGTGTTTTAATACAATAAGGTTGTAAAGAGTGAATTTATCCTTTAATGAGGCTTGCAGCTGCTGTGACTTCACCAAAAGCTGCAGAAAGGTAGATGATGAGACGTACTGTAATGTTGTCTGTGTATTTTTAGTTTCTGGTTGCAGTGAGGCCACACCACAGATCAAGAACTGTTTTTGTGTTCTATTTGTTGCGGTATTAAAATATGTGCAGGTTGAGTTTTATATCTTGGAAAAAACAAGTACCACTTTCTTGGCTGGCCTGTGATGACTTGGAGTCTATCTCACTTGTATTCTTGACTATTTTCATGCTGTCTAAATAAAGATCAAAAGTACTGAGGGTGAGAGGTTAATGGCAACAAAAATAAAAATCAATCAGTTGAGGCATCCAGACACTTTTCAGGTTCAGCTATTAAAAGCCAATCCTGGGAACAATAATGCAGGTATCATATCACCTCTCTCATAACAAAAAAACCTGACAAACACCCAATAAAAATAATAAGACCACCAACTGACAAATACTCTTAGACTCCTATTCTAACATATTAGAACTGCAGAGTTTCTCAGAAAGAAAGGAATTACAGACTAACTGGATAAATACTACTCACCGAAAAAAATAAATTACATTCTAACATATAATTCCAACTTTCAATATTTTTATTATGAACCTGTTTTGGGAGCTTGTGGATTATGAGAGTGTGACTATAAAAGGCTACAGGTCAGTCTGTGTTGCCACCAAGTGGACGGCCTGTGGAAACGCAGAAAGACGTCTGAGTCAGATTTGTCGAAATCTTCACAAGGTGTTTGTATTCAGGGTTTACACTGTCCTGAAGTTCAACCAGGTCAACAGATTTACTTTAGGGTAAGATTTAAGTTGCATAGCACTTGTAATATACAGTGGCCCCCTAAAGTTTGGGCACCCATGGACTTTTATACATTTTTTCACTTTTTTTTATTAATTATTATGATTACAGAATCTAACTAGAAGGGCACTCGGTAGAGCGCATACCTCCGCCACGCCACATATCAATATCGAAGGATGTGGATTCACAAAAGGGCAAACTAATACATTATGCTATATTCCAGATCATCATCAAATTTTAATCGATTGATCCTGGACATATTTCCCATTATTCCACCAAATTTGGTTCAAATGCGTTCAAAACGTTTTGAGTTATCCTGTTAACAGACAAACAAACACCGGTGAAAACATAACCTCCTTGGTGGACGTAAAAATCTTTTCTATAATAAAAAACTTTTGACAAATGTAGTCTTTAAACCTGCAGTGAAGATAAATATCTACTTGTTATTATTTAACTAAAAATACTGAAATTTAAATAACAGAATGCAAAAGCATCAGCCTTTACAACTCCAAATTAGACAAAAAGTTGGAACAATGTGGAAAATAGGTTGATTCTTACATTTACTTTGACTTCTATTTCATGTGACAGCATGAACCCGACATGCCCCACTAGCCCCCCAAAAAAGAAGATATATAAAAAAAAAAAAAATTAAAAAAAGAAGGGGAAAAGTTTTTTAAAAAAAAAGAAAATAAAAGAGGACATTTTTAAGTTTCACAGCTTAATGTTTGCCACAGTTTCTTAGTGGCTATCTTCCACTGGAAAAATGAAGAGCTCAACATATCTCATTGCGTTCAACAATATGACAATTTTTGCACTGTATTGTCTGTCCATAGAAGTAGAATAAACTTGTACGATCTGCATGATACTATTATAAAGTGTTTTTGGAAATTCAAATCAAATTTATTAATTTATATAGCGCCAACTCACAATGAGATCGTCTCAAGGCGCTTCACACAACATAATAAAAACAGAAAAAAACTGAATTAAAAATTTAAAAACACAAAACCATAAAAGAATACAAGAAGAAAAACACATCATAACACTAATGATAAAACAAGGAAAACAAATGAGTCTTTAAACGTGATTTAAAAGTCTCCACAGTATCCGACTGTTGTATGTGTGGTAGGAGAAAGCTCTGTGTCCAGCAGACTTTTTATTCACCCTGGGAACACATAAAAGTCCTGCACCCTGAGAACGCAGGACCCGAGCTGGTACATAGGGGCTTACCAGGTCAGCCAGATAGGGAGGTGCAAGTCCACGAGCAATCTTATAAACTAATAACAGTACCTTAAAATCCGATCTTGCAGCGACTGGAAGCCAGTGCAGGGACGCCAAAATGGGAATTCCTGGCCAGTCGGTCAATCCGTCACTGGTGATTATCAAAGTCAGGGTTCACAGTAAAAATGTTCTCCTTGAATTGCTGGCTGTCTGAGTGGTGTCCAAAAAATGAGGTGGGCTTCATAGATAATTGGCAAAGCTTCTGGGGAAAACCTGGTCTTGTTAGGAGAGACGGCATCCATCCCACTTTGGATGGAGCAGCTCTCATTTCTAGAAATCTGGCCAATTTTCTTAAATCCTCCAAACCGTGACTATCCAGGGTTGGGACCAGGAAGCACAGTTGTAGTCTTACACACCTCTCTGCAGCTTCTCTCCCCCTGCCATCCCCTCATTACCCCATCCCCGTAGAGACGGTGCCTGCTCCCAGACTACCAATAACCAGCAAAAATCTATTTAAGCATAAAAATTCAAAAAGAAAAAATAATATAGCACCTTCAACTGCACCACAGACTAAAACAGTTAAATGTGGTCTATTAAACATTAGGTCTCTCTCTTCCAAGTCCCTGTTGGTAAATGATATAATAATTGATCAACATATTGATTTATTCTGCCTAACAGAAACCTGGTTACAGCAGGATGAATGTGTTAGTTTAAATGAGTCAACACCCCCGAGTCACACTAACTGTCAGAATGCTCGTAGCACGGGCCGAGGCGGAGGATTAGCAGCAATCTTCCATTCCAGCTTATTAATTAATCAAAAACCCAGACAGAGCTTTAATTAATTTGAAAGCTTGTCTCTTAGTCTTGTCCATCCAAATTGGAAGTCCCAAAAACCAGTTTTTTTTGTTATTATCTATCGTCCACCTGGTCGTTACTGTGAGTTTCTCTGTGAATTTTCAGACCTTTTGTCTGACTTAGTGCTTAGCTCAGATAAGATAATTATAGTGGGCGATTTTAACATCCACACAGATGCTGAGAATGACAGCCTCAACACTGCATTTAATCTATTATTAGACTCTATTGGCTTTGCTCAAAAAGTAAATGAGTCCACCCACCACTTTAATCATATCTTAGATCTTGTTCTGACTTATGGTATGGAAATAGAAGACTTAACAGTATTCCCTGAAAACTCCCTTCTGTCTGATCATTTCTTAATAACATTTACATTTACTCTGATGGACTACCCAGCAGTAGGGAATAAGTTTCATTACACTAGAAGTCTTTCAGAAAGCGCTGTAACTAGGTTTAAGGATATGATTCCTTCTTTATGTTCTCTAATGCCATATACCAACACAGTGCAGAGTAGGTACCTAAACTCTGTAAGGGAGATAGAGTATCTCGTCAATAGTTTTACATCCTCATTGAAGACAACTTTGGATGCTGTAGCTCCTCTGAAAAAGAGAGCTTTAAATCAGAAGTGTCTGACTCCATGGTATAACTCACAAACTCGTAGCTTAAAGCAGATAACCCGTAAGTTGGAGAGGAAATGGCGTCTCACTAATTTAGAAGATCTTCACTTAGCCTGGAAAAAGAGTCTGTTGCTCTATAAAAAGCCCTCCGTAAAGCTAGGACATCTTTCTACTCATCACTAATTGAAGAAAATAAGAACAACCCCAGGTTTCTTTTCAGCACTGTAGCCAGGCTGACAAAGAGTCAGAGCTCTATTGAGCTGAGTATTCCATTAACTTTAACTAGTAATGACTTCATGACTTTCTTTGCTAACAAAATTTTAACGATTAGAGAAAAAATTACTCATAACCATCCCAAAGACGTATCGTTATCTTTGGCTGCTTTCAGTGATGCTGGTATTTGGTTAGACTCTTTCTCTCCGATTGTTCTGTCTGAGTTATTTTCATTAGTTACTTCATCCAAACCATCAACATGTTTATTAGACCCCATTCCTACCAGGCTGCTCAAGGAAGCCCTACCATTATTTAATGCTTCGATCTTAAATATGATCAATCTGTCTTTGTTAGTTGGCTATGTACCACAGGCTTTTAAGGTGGCAGTAATTAAACCATTACTTAAAAAGCCATCACTTGACCCAGCTATCTTAGCTAATTATAGGCCAATCTCCAACCTTCCTTTTCTCTCAAAAATTCTTGAAAGGGTAGCTGTAAAACAGCTAACTGATCATCTGCAGAGGAATGGTCTATTTGAAGAGTTTCACAATTCATCATAGTACAGAAACAGCATTAGTGAAGGTTACAAATGATCTTCTTATGGCCTCGGACAGTGGACTCATCTCTGTGCTTGTTCTGTTAGACCTCAGTGCTGCTTTTGATACTGTTGACCATAAAATTTTATTACAGAGATTAGAGCATGCCATAGGTATTAAAGGCACTGCGCTGCGGTAGTTTGAATCATATTTGTCTAATAGATTACAATTTGTTCATGTAAATGGGGAATCTTCTTCACAGACTAAAGTTAATTATGGAGTTCCACAAGGTTCTGTGCTAGGACCAATTTTATTCACTTTATACATGCTTCCCTTAGGCAGTATTAGACGGTATTGCTTAAATTTTCATTGTTACGCAGATGATACCCAGCTTTATCTATCCATGAAGCCAGAGGACACACACCAATTAGCTAAACTGCAGGATTGTCTTACAGACATAAAGACATGGATGACCTCTAATTTCCTGCTTTTAAACTCAGATAAAACTGAAGTTATTGTACTTGGCCCCACAAATCTTAGAAACATGGTGTCTAACCAGATCCTTACTCTGGATGGCATTACCCTGACCTCTAGTAACACTGTGAGAAATCTTGGAGTCATTTTTGATCAGGATATGTCATTCAAAGTGCATATTAAACAAATATGTAGGACTGCTTTTTTGCATTTACGCAATATCTCTAAAATCAGAAAGGTCTTGTCTCAGAGTGATGCTGAAAAACTAATTCATGCATTTATTTCCTCTAGGCTGGACTATTGTAATTCATTATTATCAGGTTGTCCTAAAAGTTCCCTGAAAAGCCTTCAGTTAATTCAAAATGCTGCAGCTGGAGTACTGACGGGGACTAGAAGGAGAGAGCATATCTCACCCATATTGGCCTCTCTTCATTGGCTTCCTGTTAATTCTAGAATAGAATTTAAAATTCTTCTTCTTACTTATAAGGTTTTGAATAATCAGGTCCCATCTTATCTTAGGGACCTCGTAGTACCATATCACCCCAATAGAGCGCTTCGCTCTCAGACTGCAGGCTTACTTGTAGTTCCTAGGGTTTGTAAGAGTAGAATGGGAGGCAGAGCCTTCAGCTTTCAGGCTCCTCTCCTGTGGAACCAGCTCCCAATTCAGATCAGGGAGACAGACACCCTCTCTACTTTTAAGATTAGGCTTAAAACTTTCCTTTTTGCTAAAGCTTATAGTTAGGGCTGGATCAGGTGACCCTGAACCATCCCTTAGTTATGCTGCTATAGACGTAGACTGCTGGGGGGTTCCCATGATGCACTGTTTCTTTCTCTTTTTGCTCTGTATGCACCACTCTGCATTTAATCATTAGTGATTGATCTCTGCTCCCCTCCACAGCATGTCTTTTTCCTGGTTCTCTCCCTCAGCCCCAACCAGTCCCAGCAGAAGACTGCCCCTCCCTGAGCCTGGTTCTGCTGGAGGTTTCTTCCTGTTAAAAGGGAGTTTTTCCTTCCCACTGTAGCCAAGTGCTTGCTCACAGGGGGTCGTTTTGACCGTTGGGGTTTTACATAATTATTGTATGGCCTTGCCTTACAATATAAAGCGCCTTGGGGCAACTGTTTGTTGTGATTTGGCGCTATATAAAAAAATTGATTGATTGATTGAATGAAATGTATTTTACTTTGCAAATTTGACTTTTTTATGATAGTAATCAAGATGGAAACAGTTGCTTACTACCGGTATAAAAATGATAATTTTTTTAATATCAGTGACAATATTACCCTGTCATACTATGAATGTGCAGAACACAACCCCCCCCCCCCCCCCCCCCCCCAACACCAAGAATTTCTGGATCCACCCCTGGGCAATTGTAATTCACAAATACATACTAATGTATGAGAAAAGTACTGATTTTTTTTTTTTTTTTTTTTTTTTTTTTTTATTCCTCACACAAAGACTGGAAAGGATTTGGATATTTATCTCTCTACAGTGCAGCATATTATTAAACTATTTTAAGAATCTGGAGGAATTTCAGTACGTAAAGGGAAATGGCACAAACCTAAACTGAACACCCTTGAGCTCCAGTCCTTCAGACCAAACGGTTATTTGTTCTATATCCTCTGTTATTACTTTCGTCTTCATGAGCACTGATTTATATTCTACATTTAAGTGGAAAAAAAAAAAACTAAATGAGTTGATTAAATATTTGTTCAAACACTTCTGTAGTTAGTCTCAGTGTTTGAGAGTGGGTTTTTATTTTTTCCTTTTTATTTTATACTGTGTCTGTGAGCCCAAAAAAGAAATATGAAGGCGGCATTTCGTGCGGGCCGTGTGCCACTGGAACAATAGTTCTATCTGTGCAGATACGCTGCAGCTTTCAGCGGAGGAGATTTTGGCTCATCAGCCACTAATTATCGCAGACGCTTGAGCTTTCACATAGGTTGGCAAAAATCATTTTTAAAAGTTAGAATAACGTTTTAAATGCCTTCGCTAACTTTTCTATTATTATTTGGCATTTATTGATATTAAAAGCATGTTGCACCCTTTGTTGTAATTAATTTTTATCCAGTTGGCCAAATCCATTCTTTTACCTTATTATTAATGAGATAACTGTGAAAAGGAACAGAGCAGGACAAGACTGGCTGGGTCCTAATTTGTACAGATCCCAAGTTTGACAAAGTTGACTGACAACTTGTTTATACATTGGTGATGTCATTGCTTTTATGTAATCTACGAGGTATGCGTACCCATGGGCTTTGAAGACAATAACAGCTATGGCAATCTGACATTTGACCCCAATGACCTTGACCTTCACCCAAATGGCTGACTTTGCCTGGGCAAATCTGGAATCCACCAGAATGTGTGTCACATTTGGGCCAAAGCTGAGAATGAATTCTTGTTTTAAGTTTATCATTATTGTACTTTTTATTGTGATCAAAGCCTGTTTTTTCTATATTTCTCAATATTTATTTTCTTTATATCAGTTGCTTTAAATCTTGTTTGTTGTTTTTAATGCCTCTGTAAAGCACTTTGAATAACTTTGTGTCAAATTGTGCTATATAAATAAATTCGCCTTGCCTTGAAAATCCTTGATCTTTGCCAAAATCAATTCTTTAATGGCCATGATGGGTCAACCTTTGGTTCAAACTCGTAGTGGGGAAGGTATTTAAAAATAAATAAGTCTGTGCATGCATGTTTTATGGGAAAAGTGCAATTTTTGCACAGACATTGTTTGATATAATAATATTATTCCAAACTAAATTTTACCCCTGAGGATAATAAAGAGCAAAATCCAAGATGGCCACCTTGCCGTTCTGGATTATCTTAATAAAAAAAAAAAAGTCTTTAATATTGTATGTCATACAGACACAAATGAAGTGTCATGTTCTGTCTTCTTACATGTTGAATCCATTCAGATCAAAACTACATTAATTTAGAAAAAAAAACGGGTGAAAAAAAGAGCTTGATGCGATATGGGGAAAAACAATTATATATCAAGTAATCTCTGTGCAATATTTGCTGTTTTTACCATAAAAATGCACAGTTGTTTCACATATCTGCCCTGCTATTCATTGGCATACCAAGTTTGGTAGAAATCAGAAACCTGACCTGGGAGGAGCAAGTCAACAAACACACAGGCTGACATGACTGTGGCCCCAATGACTGGCATTTGGTGCATTTGACTTTGCTTGGCAGTTCCATGTTTGGTGCAAATTGGAGTTGGAAAAAAACAAGCATATTTTGACCTTTGACTCCAGTGATTGAGTTTTGATAAATTTGATCTATCTCACCTGGGCAATTTTACAACTCACCTATATATATATATGTGTGTGTGTGTGTGTGTGTGTGTGTATGGTAGACATCAGAGTGGAAGAAAAAGAAAATCTAAATTTGACCCACACACACACCCAATGACCATGTCTTTTGCTAAAACAAACCCTTGAAGGCTTCAATTTTACCACATATTGTTAACTTGCAGCCTTATTCCAAAATAGATGAAATTCTTACCATGAGCAAAAGTCATTCATGTCATCAGGAGACTCATCAGGAGAGCCGTCAGTCCCATCGTTAGGAGGGACAGCTACCCTGTCATTAGGAGGGTGCTTACCAGAGCACAATAGGTGCTAATTAAAGCAATTGTTTAGTCACTAGCCAATAGCAGTCTGCCTCTCAGTAGGAGGGGTCTGGTTAGGTTTAAAACTCCAGCTTTTGTGGCTTCTGTTTGTTCTTCTCTACAAGAGTCAAGACAGACGTCAGACTACCAGAGCAAGAATTTTAGCTGAGGAAGCTTCTGCGAAATGTCCTCACGTCAAGCAACCCAGTCCAGTCGAAGATTCAAGCTTCTCTACTACGGAAACCACCTGGACAACTGAGAGCCTTCACACAAACTTGCATATCAAATTAAATAAATGTGAAAATTTCACTCAAATGAAATACTGGCACAGAGACTTCTCAGATGATACACTTAGACAATTAACCACACAGCAAACCATATTATTACAGAGCTGTTCAATTGTCAGGCAGATACGCTGGATTGATTTTAATGTATTTGCAGTGTGTCCCGTGCACATGTAATATCAAGGAAAATATAAGTACTGGATCGAGACAAAAAAAAAAGAACTCAATCAAGGTAGTTTTACTGTTCAGGGCCAACAATTTATAGGGAATGTTATGTTTGGCATCTTATTGATTAAACTAGTAAACATCTTGAAGTGTTTCTTTTTTGGGGCAGATAAATCAGATGTTAATATACTTCAAATCATAGTATTTTTCTCTGTACCCAGCAGGACAAGAGCCAGATCTCTTCTATGATCACTTATGTCCATCCAAATCACTGCAGAGTGAAGGAAGTAAAGAACTTCTTTCATACATATTCACTTTCATCTGCAATATGCTGCAGCAGACAGCTGAAATTGAAAAATAAATAAACTAATTTTCTCAATGTCAAATTATGTGTGGATCTAGTACAGTCATTCTGACAAAGTCGAGCTGATGTGTTGAGTCGAACAGTTGAATGTAGAACAAACATTACAGTGCTTTTTTTAGGATAATGTTTAGATGATCCAGAATTATGGATTTACACCACCAGACATGATTTATGCAGTCATCTCATAAACACCTTAATAATACCTGATGCATCTTGACATTTGCTCATGTTTAAATTCTGCATTACACCTGAGGATTCTTTTTTAATATACTTTATACTAGGTGTATTCTGGGTGCCATCTGGTGGTACAATCCTCTGGTACATCAATGTGCAAAACATGCAAACATGCTCAATTTAACTTGATTTTGCACTTAACTGTTTGCCATATTGCTCTCGTTTCACAGTGCATGAGAGAATCTTCATTTTAAAAAATTAATAAATAAAATAATCATTTTAAAAAACTGCTCATTTGCTTGTTTTCCTGTGGTACATCTTAGATTTGACTTGTTTAAATACTGTATACAAATATATTCTTAACATGCATTTATCATAGCTGAAATTGTGAAATAAAATGAATGACTTGCAAATTTGAAAAGAATTTACTTAAACACTTTCACAGTGGCGGCTCCAGAATTTTATTTTATAGGTTGGGCAACGTAGGCAGTGACAGTTATAGAATAGAATGCCCTTTATTGTCATTATACAAAATGTACAAGGAGATTGGAGAGAGCTTCTCCTTTTTTGGTGCAAACAGATAATTTGAAAACGTATACATAGTTAAAAGTCCTACAGGACAGTGCAATGAAAATCTCTATGTGCAAATATAAGATGATTGTATTGTATGGGATGAATAAATATTAAGGTAGTGTTAGAAGCAGAGCAGCAGTGACAGTGATACAGTTGTATGTAAAAGTTTGGGCACCCCTGATTATTTCCATGATTTTCCTTTATAAATCATTGCTTGTTTGGATCAGAAATTTCAATTAAATATATCATACTGTATACCAGACCAACACAGTGATATTTGAGAAGTGAAATGAAATTTCTAGGCTTTACAGAAAGTGTGCAATAATTCTTTAAACAAAATTAGGCAGGTGCATAAATTTGGGCACCCCAACAGAAAAAAAATACGTCAATATTTAGTAGATCCTCCTTTTACAGAAATAACAGCCACTAAATGCTTCCTATAGCTTCCAATGAGAGTCTGGATTCTGGTTGAAAGTATTTTGGACCATTCTTCTTTACAGAAGATCTCCAGATGCATATACCAGCATTTATCGCAACATCCTTCCATCCTTTTTATTTGTTTAAATTTTATATATACACACACACACACATATATATATATAGAGAGAGAGAGAGTCAGGTTTGTTGGTTTCTGAGCATGGACAGACCGCTTAAAATCACACTGCAGATTTTCGATAATATTTAGGTCTAGGGACTGAGATGGCCATTCCAGAACATTGTACTTGTTCCTCTGCATGAATGCCTTAGTAGATTTTGAGCAGTGTTTAGGGTCGTTGTCTTGTTGAAAGATCCAGCCCCGGCACAACTTCAACTTTGTCACTGATTTATGAACATTGTTCTCAAGAATCTGCTGATATTGACTGCAATCCATGTGACCCTCAACTTTAACAAGATTCCCAGTACCTGCACTGGCCACACAGCATGATGGAACCACCTCCAAATTTTACTGTAGGTAGCAAGTGTTTTTCTTGGAATACTGTGTTCTTTTTCAGCCAGGCATACCGCCCCTTGTTATGTCCAAATAACTCAATTTTAGTTTCATCAGTCCACAGCACCTTATACCAAAATGAAGCTGGATTCTCCAAATGTGCTTTAACATACCTCAAGCAACTGTTTGTGGTGCGTATGCAGAAAAGGCTTCCCCTGCATTACAGCATCATACAGCATCTTTGTGCAAAGTGCGCTGCATAGTTGAACGATGCACAGAGACACTATCTACAGCAAGATCATGTTGTAGGTCTTTGGAGCAGGTCTGTGGGTTGACAATGTCTCTTCTCACCATCCTTCGCTTCAGCTTATCTAAGATTTTTCTTGGCCTGCCACTTCGGGCCTTAACTAGTACTGTGCCTGTAGTCTTCCATTTCTTCACTATGTTCCTCACAGTGGAAACTGACAGCTGAAATCTCTGAGATAGCTTTTTGTATCCTTCCCCTAAACCATGATTTTGAACAGTCTTTGTTTTCAGGTCATTTGAGAGTTGTTTAGAGGCTTCAATAATAATGTGTTCCAATAATTAGTGCTAAATGTATTCAAATCAATAAAATGAAAAAGGTGCCCAAATGGCTTTATAGAATATGTACAAGTTGTATGCAAGACAATAGCATCTTAATTAATGTAAATAACAATAAACGTATAATACACACACACACACATACATACTGTACTTTGCACTGGGATACCAATTAAACTGCAAATTATAAAGAAGAAAATGATCATACGGCCGAGGGTATTTTAGCATTGCGTTGTATTTATTATTCCATTTAACATACATAGCTTCATTCCACCGCACTCAAACCGTCAATCATCTCTCCATATGTGCACACTGTCCTTTAAGTTGTATTTCTCAAATGTACTAGGTCAGGTGTTTGGCTCGGTGTGGTGTGAAGTCTGACCCTATGGTGGACATGAATCAGTTGCAATGTGTTAACAGGGTTGAGGGGAAGAATATACGCTGTTTCCACAGAGCCTGTATGCTGCATCTTCATAAAAGATTCAACGTCCACTCATGAACTGGGTTCCCAAAAAATAATTTTACTGAACCTCTTTGCCCCATAGAAGGCATCATGATGACGTCATGCACCAGAGTGCACCGGTGCGGGGGCCATACTGGTAGGCAGAAAACTCATATTCAGCCACTGACTGTGCACAATATTTGAAGATGTCACTGTTTAAAGCGTGCAGTCGGTGATCCATCACAAGCTGACCGATCAGCTCAGCACCGTGAATTAAAAAAACAAATACATAACATCCAAATGGATGACAATCTGTTTGAAAGATTTTCATATCACATGAGCTCACCCTGTGTTTTAACTTATCACATTTTTTATGTTTTTTCCTTTGGTTTGCTCTGTGCAGCTCCACATTTAGGTGATCAGCCTAAATGTGCAAACAGCGATCTGATTTTCAGTTCATTCTTTTGAAATCAAACACAGTTTAACATTCCTAAAGACGAGCATTTACTCAGAACGCAAGCACACAAAAGAGAAATTTTGCAGGCAACATATGAACACAAAGTGAAAGGTTGGACTCACCGGTGTCAAAATGACTGCAAGCTGCAGAAGAAATAAAGCCAGCGAGAAGAAATGTAGAGGTCCAAGAGCCCGTGGTTCAGTTCTAACGGGTGGCTGTCAGGTTTTTAAATTTAGTGTGTATATGGGTTGATTTTGTGTTTGTGGATCTTGTGTTGTGCTCAGGCATACACAGGTGTATGCAATCAATATGCAGGTGTACATAATTAAAACAGCCACATCTTTGTGGTGGCTTTTTTTTTTTTTTTTTGGTCACAGAGAAACCTTTGGCTCCACACTAGTTGTTTTTCCTTCATCATTATTTTCTATCTTGCACTGCGTGCACACGCAGAGCTGCTGCATTTAATGACTGTCAACAAGTGATCTGCAGCATGACGCATGAATGTGCATGCCGGTTGGACTATGCAGAAGCGTCTTTTTTGGGTCACATTTAAAAAGTCTCTCAACTTCAAGGCACGTCCTGCTGCTGCACTCAGCCCATAAAGATGGTAGAAAGTCATTAATGTCTGCAGCAGCAGGCTAATAACAGCATTCCCTCACAGGACCACTGATAAAATAATTGTACGCCTCCAAATACTTGAAAGCCTTCATGGTCATCATCTCCAAGATTTAATTTCTCACAATATCGCTTCCGATCTTTGGGATTAAGAGTTGACAAGTAGTAAGAAGCAGGGGTGCCAAAAAGGGGAGAATAAGGAGATGGATTTTAGGAGCCCAGAGAGTCCTCTAATACAATTATAATACTGACAAAATAATAGGGGGGGGGGGGGGGGGGGGGGGGCAGTAAGATTTTCATGAGGCACAAAATCCCTGGCGGCGCCCCTGGTCGGAGTCCTCTTCCCGTGCATTTTCTCACTGCATCTGCGTGGAGTCTGGAGTGTTCTGCCTACCAGTCTGTGCCCATGCGCAGTAAAGTGTCCGGGTTATGTACCGACAGCAGTCAACTTCCTCTGTATCCTCAACATGCACTTTGGCTACTCAAACGTCTCACATCGCCCTCTGTTGGACAATTAGAAACATAAAACCCAAGGACTCATGATCCTGTAACTCAAACACAATGAATACCTCCAATACCACATCTCCTCCCCTTAAGTTAACAACTTATACCTGTCGTGAAAATATAAAATATTTATATACTGTATAATACACAAACATGAACACAGGACAGTAGAACCATTATAATTATTTTTTTAACTGTCCTTTCCTTATAACCGAACTTGGACAGTATGTCCTTCAATCAGTCTAGTTTATATATATATATATATATATATATATATATATATATATATATATATATAGCACCAAATCATAAAGTTGCCTCAAGGCGCTTCACACAAGTAAGGTCTAACCTTACCAACCCCTAGAGCAAGCACACAGGCGACAGTGGTAAGGAAAAACTCCCACTGATGATTTGAGGAAGAAACCTCAAGCAGACCAGACTCAAAGGGGTGACCCTCTGCTTGGACCATACTGCCGACACATTTGACATTACAAATATACAGTGATTTTGGGAGTCCATGCTGGTGTCCAGGATGGGAGGCTTTCAGAAGAGGACACCCCACTCCCACTTCTGGATGGAGCCACACCTCAAACAGAGAGAGAGAAAAAAAAAAACAGAATCAAGTGGCAGAAAGACAACAAATATGGTATAATTTGTCAGCATTAAGCAACAAGAAAAACAAAAGAAATACTAAAGGTGACCAAAATGAATTTAAAAGGGTAGAAAGCATAGCACCATACTATGCCAGTATGCGAGCCATAGAAAAGGGAAAATAAGTGCGTCTTAAATCTGGACTTGAAAGTCTCTACAGAATGTCCTTCCAGTGAGATCCAGAGTGCATCTATTCCTGGGAGGATCAAAGTCTTCCAGACGCACAGGTGAATGTCTCTCTTGCTCCGGGAATGTAGCGCCACTGGTGCAACGGGTGAGTCTGGTTGAGCCTGAGCGCTTAGAGAAGGCAAACAGCCCTCAGAGCTCCCTTCAGCTCCAGCTGTGTCAGGTTCAGACAATGCACACGTGGCCCACACAGTAAAAGGAGTGACCCTTTGGGTCGAGGCTCTGCAGTTTAAATTCATCTAAAACACAAGGGACACGTTTGAAGACAAGAAGGAGTACATTTTGGACAAAGAGGACACATGCTTTGAGAAGGGTGGGAACATCCAGATCGCTTGGATAGTGGGGCTTCCCCTTTAGGGGCGACCGAGAAGTTTTGAGCCTGACCCAGAAAAAGGGTGTGGTTCACCATCTTTTGCATTGTGAGAAACCAACACAGTAAAGCTTGACACATTCTCACCAGTCCTTTATACAAGCCCTGGCAAAAATTATGGAATCACCGGTCTCGGAGGACGTTCATTCAGTTGTTTAATTTTGTAGAAAAAAAAGCAGATCACAGACATGACACAAAACTAAAGTCATTTCAAATGGCAACTTTCTGGCTTTAAGAAACACTATAAGAAATCAAGAAAAAAAATTGTGGCAGTCAGTAACAGTTACTTTTTAGACCAAGCAGAGGGAAAAAAATATGGACTCACTCAATTCTGAGGAATAAATTATGGAATCACCCTGTAAATTTCCATCGCCAAAACTAACACCTGCATCAAATCAGATCTGCTCATTAGTCTGATCACACCTTGGAGAGCTGTTGCACCAAGTGGACTGACATGAATCATGGCTCCAACACGAGAGATGTCAATTGAAACAAAGGAGAGGATTATCAAACTCTTAAAAAAGGGTAAATCATCACGCAATGTTGCAAAAGATGTTGGTTGTTCACAGTCAGCTGTGTCTAAACTCTGGACCAAATACAAACAACATGGGAAGGTTGTTAAAGGCAAACATACTGGTAGACCAAGGAAGACAAAGCGTCAAGACAGAAAACTTAAAGCAATATGTCTCAAAAATCGGAAATGCACAACAAAACAAATGAGGAACGAATGGGAGGAAACTGGAGTCAACGTCTGTGACCGAACTGTAAGAAACCGCCTAAAGGAACCTGGATTTACATACAGAAAAGCTAAACGAAAGCCATCATTAACACCTAAACAGAAAAAAACAAGGTTTCAGTGGGCTAAGGAAAAGCAATCGTGGACTGTGGATGACTGGATGAAAGTCATATTCAGTGATGAATCTCGAATCTGCATTGGCCAAGGTGATGATGCTGGAACTTTTGTTTGGTGCCGTTCCAATGAGATTTATAAAGATGACTGCCTGAAGAGAACATGTAAATTTCCACAGTCATTGATGATATGGGGCTGCATGTCAGGTAAAGGCACCGGGGAGATGGCTGTCAGTACATAATCAATAAAAGCACAAGTTTACGTTGATATTTTGGGCACTTTTCTTATCCCATCAATTGAAAGGATGTTTGGGGATGATGACATCATTTTTCAAGATGATAATGCATCTTGCCATAGAGCAAAAACTGTGAAAACATTCCCTGCGAAAAGACACACAGGGTCAATGTCATGGCCTGCAAATAGTCCGGATCTTAATCCAATTGAAAATCTTTGGTGGAAGTTGAAGAAAATGGTCCATGACAAGGCTCCAACCTGCAAAGCTGATCTGGCAACAGCAATCAGAGAAAGTTGGAGCCAGATTGATGAAGAGTACTGTTTGTCACTCATTAAGTCCATGCCTCAGAGACTGCAAGCTGTTATAAAAGCCAGAGGTGGTGCAACAAAATACTAGTGATGTGTTGGGGCGTTCTTTTGTTTTTCATGATTCCATAATTTTTTCCTCAGAATTGAGTGAGTCCATATTTTTTTCCCTCTGCTTGGTCTAAAAAAGTAACCGTTACTGACTGCCACAATTTTTTTTCCTGATTTCTTATAGTGTTTCTTAAAGCCAGAAAGTTGCCATTTGAAATGACTTTAGTTTTGTGTCATGTCTGTGATCTGCTTTTTTTTTCTACAAAATTAAACAACTGAATGAACATCCTCCGAGGCCGGTGATTCCATAATTTTTGCCAGGGGTTGTATGATAGAGCCTGGTGTGAAGTTGGACAGAGTAGACCTGGTGCAGTTGATGTCACTGAAACATCATCTTAGCAAGAAAAGCCTGCTCAAGTTGCCGTTATGTTCTCATCTTCAAACTTCTGACACCGGGCGGTTTCACCATCTGGCATATGGCTGAACTCAAAATGTGCATATTTCATTCTACACATTTCCATCAAACCCAAAAAGCCGAGCTCAATGATTTGCTGTAATGTAGCAGGAGATGGGAGCCACCTTCTGCATTTTCAGGATCAGCCTTCTCCATGCATTGTTGAACAACACTGTTGTACTTACAGTAGTGTTCAGAATAATAGTAGTGCTATGTGACTAAAAAGATTAATCCAGGTTTTGAGTATATTTTTTATTGTTACATGGGAAACAAGGTACCAGTAGATTCAGTAGATTCTCAGAAATCCAACAAGACCAAGCATTCATGATATGCACACTCTTAAGGCTATGAAATTGGGCTTAGCTTAAAAAAAAAAAAAAAAAAAAAAAAAAAGAGAGAGAAAAGGGGGTGTTCACAATAATAGTATAGTGTTCACAATAATAGTAGTGTGGCATTCAGTCAGTAAGTTTGTCAATTTTGTGGAACAAACAGGTGTGAATCAGGTGTCCCCTAGTTAAGGATGAAGCCAGCACCTGTTGAACATGCTTTTCTCTTTGAAAGCCTGAGGAAAATGGGACGTTCAAGACATTGTTGAGAAGAACAGCGTAGTTTGATTAAAAAGTTGATTGGAGAGGGGGAAACATACGCAGGTGCAAAAAATTATAGGCTGTTCATCTACAATGATCTCCAATGCTTTAAAATGGACAAAAAAAAAAAAACCATAGACGCGTGGAAGAAAACGGAAAACAACCATCAAAATGGAGAGAAGAATAACCAGAATGGCAAAGGCTCACCCACTGATCAGCTCCAGGATGATCAAAGACAGTCTGGAGTTACCTGTAAGTGCTGTGACAGTTAGAAGACGCCTGTGTGAAGCTAATTTATTTGCAAGAATCCCCTGCAAAGTCCCTCTGTTAAATAAAAGACGTGCAGAAGTTACAATTTGCCAAAGAACACATGAACTGGCCTAAGGAGAAATGGAGGAATATTTTGTGGATTGATGAGAGTAAAACTGTTCTTTTTGGGTCCAAGGGCCGCAGATAGTTTGTTAGACCAGTGATTCTCAACCGGGGTGCCGCGGCACCCTAGGGTGCCGTGATCGATCGTCAGGGGTGCCGTGGGTATTTTTCATATTCGCGATTATTTTTCATATTCGCGATTACCGTGAATTATTTATTTTATCCACAAAGCATAAAACGACTCAGAATCTGACGTCATTGTGCTGCAGCCTCGCTCTCGTCTTATAAGGCGGGACAATAACAAGGAGGCTGACGGCCGATTAAAACAGTGCCGTCTTCTTCAAAAGCCGTCTAAAATGCGGAGCTGTCGGTGTGTGTGTCAGTGCCTGTGTGCGCACGCGCGCGGAGTTAACAGGCTGCAGACTGCGAGGGGAGGGGGTGAGTGAGGGAGGGGAGGGGGTGAGTGAGGGAGGGAGATTCCTGAATGCAGGCGCGACACGTTCAGTGCGCAGCGAGCGCGGAGCAGAGAGAGGATTTTAAATGGAGTGAACATGTTAACAAAACGAAAACGTGAAGCTTTTACTTCTCTCTGAACTTTCTCTAAAGGTGTGATTCTGCCGTTACCGTCCTGTTCACACCATGTGCGCGTCGTATGCTGAATTTATGAGATCATGAGATGAAATAAACGGTCAAATATCTTTAAAAACATATTTAAAAAAATGAGAATATATGAATGAACTGAGATACACAAAAAAAAAAATGTTCAGACGCAGAGATCACAAAAAGCAGGTGAGAACTCTGAACTTTAACAGCTGTTATTTTCCAAAGGTATTTATTTGTTCAGTCTTGAGCTTAATGCAGTGTTTAAGCACAAAACGTGACTGATGAGGAGAAACAATTTCAGAAATGCAACAGAAACAACCACAAATCAGAAAAAGTTGGGACTGTACGTAAAATGAAGATAAAAATAAAATGTTGCACCATTTCCAGTTTCTCCACTCACGGAAGCCAAACGTTCTTCCAGAG
Source organism: Thalassophryne amazonica (assembly GCF_902500255.1). Classification (NCBI taxonomy): domain Eukaryota; kingdom Metazoa; phylum Chordata; class Actinopteri; order Batrachoidiformes; family Batrachoididae; genus Thalassophryne; species Thalassophryne amazonica. The sequence goes on from NC_047119.1 coordinate 15,203,401, forward strand.
TTGTGTAATTATACTACAATAGTAGAATATAAAGAAGGGGAAAAAAAGAAAAAAAAAATAGACAATATATTCGTCAATCGCAATTATTTGTCTGACAATTAATCGTCTCCAGAAATTTCTAATCGTGACAGCCCTACTTGAGATGTTTTCTGTATCGATTTTCTATTTCGATAATTGGGTTTTGCGCAAAACCAGAGGTAATAGCATTATAATATTATTTTAGTTGGTGGTGTGCCGCAGGATTTTGTAAATATAAAAAGGGTGCCGCGACTCAATAAAGGTTGAAAAACACTGTGTTAGACGACCCCCAAACTCTGAATTCAAGCCACAGTTCATAGTGAAGACAGTGAAGCATGGTGGTGCAAGCATCATGATATGGGCATGTTTCTTCTACTATGGTGTTGGGCCTATATATCGCATACCAGGTATCATGGATCAGTTTGGATATGTCAAAATACTTGAAGAGGTCATGTTGCCTTATGCTGAAGAGGACATGCCCTTGAAATGGGTGTTTCAACAAGACAATGACCCCAAGCACACTAGTAAACGAGCAAAATCTTGGTTCCAAACCAACAAAATTAATGCCTTGCAGATGTGAAGAAATCATGAAAAACTGTGGTTATACAACTAAATACTAGTTTAGTGATTCACAGGATTGCTAAAAAAGCAGTTTGAACATAATGTGAGTTTGTAGCGTCAACAGCAGATGCTACTATTATAGTGAACGCCCCCTTTTCTTTTTTTTTTTTTACTAATAGCCCAATTTCATAGCCTTAAGAGTGTGAATATCATGAATGCCTGGTCTTGTTGGATTTGTGAGAATCTACTGGTACCTTGTTTCCCATGTAACAATAAGAAATATACTCAAAACCCGGTTTAATCTCTTTAGTCACATAGCACTATTATTATTCTGAATACTACTGTATGTTACTGTTAGAATGTCCAAAGCATTGGGCCACCCCAGAGTCTGGTCTGCTTGAGGTTTCTTCCTCAAAAAAAGCCTGAGAGTTTTTCCTTACCACTGCTGCCTATGTGCTTTCTCAGGGGGTTAGTGAGGTTACACCTTGTCCTTGTGAAGTGTCTTGGGACAACATATGTAATAACATGGCGCTATACAAATGAATTGAATTTTCAAAATGAGAAATCTTTTTACTTGAGTAGCAGATGAAACTGTAGAGATGCAAATTTATTTTGTTTTGCAAATTATGACAAACTGAATTTGATTTGAATCTGCCTCAGATTATTTCACTGCCTTTTTACAATCACTAACATTATTGTACAAGGGTAGGCTAGAACTTTTCAGCCTACCCTCGTATGTAGTGTAAGAATGATTGTAGGCTTACTGGCAGTCATAATTAAAACAAAGAAATCTATACGAATGAAAGTCAGACTTCAAAGTTAATTTTCTGTTGTTCACACTGTAATAATATTTGGGTAGTATTTTCCCCACTGGATGTGCTCCAAGTACATTTTCTAGTGTCTGCTGCATCACAATCTTGAGTTAAAGTACAGTTGCAGTTATATAACTGAATCTTATCCAAGCAAGAAGTAAATGTAGCAGAGAAACAGGGCAGTCGTTACATTATTTCTGATGGGTAGAATAGGTGCCGTTACATCTCTCCCCAGTCGCCCCTACAATTGTAAATTCCGCAGTATGAAGGACTGATGGGTTCATTAAACAGCCTGCCTGGGAGTACGTTCCCCCACCTTGAAGCCCTCCTTTTGATTATTTTAAAAACATTTCTACTGGAAACTGTTCACTAAAACGTCACAGCACATCTGAAAAAGTAGCTTCGATGAAGAACTGGGTTGAGGTTTTCTGCGTTATCTAGGCTACGGCTGTTCCCAACGGGTGTTTTGGGATAGCCTGAGGTGAGCTGGGAAAAGCCAGTCAAAAATGGAACAGGTTATTTAAATAGGACAAATAGTCTTTTGCAGAAAGAAATGAGGTCAAGTGTTTTCTCGAGTTGGATACAGCGGTGCTCAATAAAATGTGACAACCTTCACAGGCTGAGTCGTGTACAGTCCTGGTCAGCACTGTTGGCAGCCCTGATTTGTGTGGAAAAGAAATTCTAGGCTTGAGTGGTCCCCTGTGCCTTCTGGCAAACTGTAGCTGAAATTCCGTATGTTCTTGTTAAGAAAATCTGTCAGTCCACCACGAGGCAACAGTCAAAAGTTACACTATGCCAAGTTTGTCCAATCACAGCCACAGATGCCTACAGATGTTGGGTGTTTTGGTGGCTTCCCTCACTAGTCTAGTGGAAAGGTTTGTGTATCCACCACCTGAGTTATTTCTAGAAAACTGCTTGTCAAAGTGATGACATTTTTATTATTCAGTAACTTCACACAAAACTGCTTCATTTGTAAATTCCCCCAAACACATTTAAAAACAAAGTGTACCAATAATGCCAATCGGGGCTGTAGTCAGCAAAAAGCAGAGGTGGGACGAAGTCACCATCAAGTCACTCAAGTCATGAATCAGCAAGTCCCAGGTCAAGTCTCAAGTCATAATGACTACCAATTGTTTGCAAGCTGACTTGAGACCTGCAGATTGATTACTTGAGTTACTTCGTCCCACCTCTGGTAGAAAGTATTTTTTAGATTTTGTTCCACATGTTAAAATATTTCCAATCTGTGCCTCAGAATAATTGTTGGGTATCTCATTATTATTATTATTATTATTATCATTGTAATATTTGTTTTCCACGACATAAAAGGTGCCAACCATATTAAAAGGCAGGCACTTCATGAAAAACTCAAAAGTTCTGCTCAGACTCCAATTTTCCTCATGTCTGCACATTTGTGAACAGCAAGATGGGCCAGAACAAATGAGGTTTTAGGTACTGTAGCAGGACATCAACATACAGAGCCATCCTTAAAAACATACAGCTGACCAATTCACTCAAACAGTGATGATGTTCTTAATTAAAAGCGCCATCCAGCGCCACATTAGCTGACATGCTTACTGACTTTCATAGAGCAAAACACTAAATGATGGTACAACATTTTAAAGTACGACACTGAACAGTAGCTTATACATAAACATTTTTTTAATTCCGCCTGATATTGGTTACACATGGAAAAAGAGGGGGGAAAAAAATCCTTCCCTTTATGGAATGCTAAGACATTTAAGTCAGCTTCAGATTCCCACCAAACAGCTTTCAGCAGTAGCTGCTGTGAGGAATTAAGCAGAATCACATGCTACCACTGATATGAGGCTTTTCTGTCCTTACAAACTCTAAAGAAACCCCCCAGGTCATAGCACGTCTTCTCACTAACTATTATAACATCTTTAAATCCATGATTTAAAATTAAAAAAAAAAAGTGCAACAGCAAAAAGTAAAGGTCTGATCCCCAGAATTGTGTTCCTAGGCTGCTACTGTATTTGAGGCATTAAGAAAAAAAGAAAGAAAAAAAAACAAAAAAAAAAAAACACCATGCCCGTCTACAATGAGGACAACGAAAACAACTGAGCGCTGCTGCTGCGGTGCTTCAGTCTTGTTATCCTGAAACATGGATATGATAGAAACCACAAACTTGATGTTCATTTTTTTTTTTTTTTTTTAAACACAAGATATGTTAAATTTACACAGCTTGCACATCAGCTTTGGAATCTAATATATTCAAACTGAGACACAAAGCAAAGACAGATGAGGGAAAGGGAGGAGGAGCCTAACATTTAACTAGGGTTAGTAGTCTTTAACTTGTAAATGTCACAAAGTGCAAATTTTCATTATATTACATCAAAACCCATTTCTGAAACTGCATTTTGTATTAAGATAACAATGAAAAAGTTAACATATCCTCATCCCAGCTGCAACCAACCCTGTCCCCACCAACTGTTTACCCTCTCCCCCCAAAACACATGCTGTAATGGCGCTCACCTGCTTTTTCTGAAACGTGACCAAAGACTCCCGTGTGGCTTATTGTAATCTCTTACAGTACACTGTTAATGTCAGCGTGCGTTTATACTGCAAATATATATTAATCTATAATTAAATAGAATGCCTCTTGCACAGTCTTGCATGCACTGGGGGGAACATTGGGGCAAGCTGTACAAGAAGGAGAGGCGTGTGGACGGACTCGCACAGGATATAGGCTCCGGGCCAGGTCCAGGCACTCTTTCGCCATCTGCTGATGGTTTCGGCCCCTTAATCCCACCAACCACGTCAGTCGAATTGACGGCTCTCCAGTGTGTTTTTCCTTGTGAGCGTTTTGCTTGTGTGTGCACATGAAAAGAGTGTGTAGTCCCAAGGTCAGTTTCACAAAAACAGCCCTGCGCCATCACTGAACTTTTGTTCCAAGCTTTCGTTGTCTGTTCCTAAACAAAATGAAGAAATTAAGACGCTCAGACACATTTAAGAGTTTGAAATGGTACACATAGAGCAGGACGGCTACCAAAGAATCACTTACCTGGCCTCTGACCTGGTCACTGTGTACTCGAACCATAAGATGTTGGGGATCAAGCTTGTGTCTCGTACCAGAAAGTACTCGGATACTGGCCTGTGATGTAAAATGGAATTTGGAAGGACAAAACATAAAATGTCTTCTCAAATAAAGAAACACAAATGAAAGTGCTTGAAAAATAAATAAATAAAAATCCAATCTTAAAATATTCTTACCATGCTGCTATTTTAGGGAAGAGCGGCGTTAGCAACTCTTGCGTGATAAAGAACCAGATAATTCCAAACGTACTACCAGCTACTCCGCCATACAAAACCTGCCCCCAGGTGTGATACAACAGGTAGACCCTGTCAACAAAGGAAGAGACACTTTCATTTTCTAATTGTGAATGTAGTCTCCCCTACAAAAGCAACAAGATCTACAAGTCAAGCAGCATATTCAACAGGAATTAAATTAAAAACAAATAAATGATGTGTGTATGCAGAGAATTAGCTACATACAAAAGCAATTCAATTTTAAAATAATTTAAAGTGAATACAAATATAAGAAAATAAGGCAATGCAGAAAATTTTAAACCACCTTAAATTTCACATGGATTTTGTTACCAGTCATAAACACATAAATAAATAATGGGCTACAAATGTTGTAGTTTGAGCAGGGTGTAAGGTTTTGAAGGGGCTAATGACAGTCCTGTACCTGCTGTATGAGACTGATATGGCCAACCCCAAAAGGACGATGGACAGTATGTGTCTCCACAGCAGATCCACACATCGTGCATTGTTCGTTTGATGCATTCTAAGAAGACAGCAAAATGTGACTTCAAGCAAGCACATTGTTTTAAAAAAAAAAATTATAATAATAATAATCTTCACTATTTGGAACATAAATTTTCTTGGGCCTGATGTTACAGAGCAACCAAACACTGTTTTCACGAGGAAATAGCCCATCAGTAAAATAATAATAATTTAACCCCCCCCCCCCACCCCCCCCACCCACACACACAAAAAAAACAGGCATTTCTACATTAGACTGACTGGTCAAGTCAGCATTTACTGTTGTACTGTTTTATCATTTGTCACTGGGACCATTGACACACTTCACTGAAATGAACAGAAAGTGCTAAAAAAAAAAACAACAACAACAAAAATAAACACACCTTTCTTCAATTGTAAAAACTCAAAAGGCGCATAATGAGTTCAGGGAAACCTTTTCAGTTTCACAACAATCACAATCGTCACATTCAGGTTCATAACAATATACATGGAACCAATGTAGCTATGTTGGAAAAGCTTACTACAATCTAATGGATGAACAAAGAGAAACCCCCCTTATATGTACAGAATACAACCGTTTCAGTCAGTATTACGGTATTGGCCCCACCGAGTTTCATTGAACGCAAACAAATATCTAACAAATCTCCATGATGTAATAACTGCGTGAGATACCATGGAGTTGGACAGTGTATGTTGAAATCACAATGCTTACAATGAAATTGACAAAGTTTGATACCACTCGATTAATAGAGGATCGTTGTATCCAACACGCTATGGAACTTGAGTCCTGGATAACAATCAACCAGAAAGACAATCAGTCAATTCCCACCTCCCAAAAGTAGCAATCCATCTGCCACAACTAAGTAATATACCGGCCTTCCATTGGCCTTTTCCAGTTGGTGGAATCCTGAACACTAAATCACACCGAGAGACATGCACCACATGGCCAAACTGTGATATCTTAAGTTCATTCACTGTGCAAGTAGTACATCTCATCTGTCACTCCAAGTAACTGTTCATTTGACACAAAACAAATTCAGCAGTACCCAAGGACCCTCTAAAGACACAAAATACCAAAGACAATAACGTAAGGCAATGGCCTTGGGTTGCCGATTAGCATCCAAGTCTCAAAAAAATACAGCAAGACAGAAAACATCAGGACCCTCAAGACTTGATAAGGTGTCTCTCGATCTCAAAGTTCAAGGACCCATAGACATAAACATGGCTATGTCATGTGAGACCTGACAAGCCCAGTCAAAGTAAGGCATGGTTTAGAGATTACGTCAAAGTATTCACATAAAAAAAACTTTCACCCTCAAGAGAAAAATATGGATTGTAAAACTTTGAAAATTACAGGTCTTTAAATTTATACAATATACTTGCATGTACCCAACCCTTTAAAAATAAAAATCTATAAAAACGTACCTTAAATAAAGGAAAAGGAAGAAGTAAACAACAAAGAACCAGATGAGCTGGGAATGATTGGAGGGCATCCCATAATCTGTGTGCACTGAGTGAATCCCTGAAGAAAGAGAGCAGAAGACAACCACTCATTCACAATAAGTTGCCTTTAATTCAGAATAATCTCCAAACCATATCCATATAACTGAAGTGACTAACTTGTATCCCTCTCTGCAACGTCACCAGTGTTGGGGAAAGTAACTTCATTAGTTAATTTCTACAGTTATATTTTACAGTTACTTCATACAGTTAGTTCATTAGCAGCTGCGGACACCTTGTTGGCAGCTGCTGAATGTAATTAATAAAGTTACTCAATCTAATTTCGTTATTTTTAAGATTTAGTACTCAGAAAAGTAACTATTAGTTACTTTGCTAATGAGTTACTTTGCTGATTGCTCAATCTTACGAGTAACCAATTTACATTACTCGTTACCTTACTTATTAGTTGCAAGTTTTTGGCAGATTCTAATAAAGTAATTGCATAATGCTGCTAATGAAGTAACTGCATAAAGCAACTGTATAAAGCAACTAAAAAAGTAACTAAGAAAGTAACTTGTCAAAGTTACTTTTCACAACACTGAACGTCACTATTGATATTTTTTTAAGAGCAACAACTTGAAATCACCTACCACATATTTCCAGTTTGAAAGACATTAAATCTGGCTCATGCTGCATTTACCTATTAAAGAATATTATCCACATGTATTTCAATGTAAAAACATGTGCTAATAATTTCTGTAACACATGTAAAGGGAACAAGCAGTCTGTTCAGAGTGCATACTCATGACTGATATAAGTCTTTCTACCCTGTTCTAAAACAGGGTGTCTGGGGGTATGCCTTGGCCCAACTGGTGGGTCTATTAAATTCCAAAAAGGTTCATGTTCACTGCTCTAGTCAACTACTGTACCCTTGTTGTAAAATCCAATGAATCTCATAACCTTTGAGTGTAATCAATCAGCTTCTTCTATTAAGTGACTTCAAAATGTTCACGTATGCATTACAGGGGAAACATTCTCCAAAGGAAACTCCAGGCTTAAAGTTAAACTACAACTGAATACGGATAATTCACAATTCCATTAAGAGTTTGCCAGGTGAGATATCCACCTCAGAGTTTGACGTTAAGGCATGTCCAAATGACAATTCATCAGTTAAACACAGGTCCAGTATGGTGCCCCGTGTGGCTTAATGGTCCTGTTGAACAGAAATTCAGTTTCTTATACACTGATTTATTTGTGGTCACCCATCACAACAGCAATGCTGACGATACATCTTGACTGTCCTTTTTGCAATCATTTTAAAAGCAGTCAATTATATGTCCCTACAAAGTTGTGCACGTTGTCTCTAGGGATTAGAATTTTAAGGTTTTATCAATAGATACAATTACCAATTCTGCCCATCGGCCTGATTCTTTTTCATTCCTTTACTGATTCCTGATAAATTTTCTGTGTGGACAAATGAAGGCCTACAGATGTTTTCCACGTCACTTTCCTGCTTGCTGGACAAAAAGTTCAAAATATATGGCTTCACATCTGACATCACAATGCTTGAGCATGCAATGCAGAACTATCAGAAGACATTCAGGTATTGAGAACATCCAACATATATGTTTTCTATGGATTAAAAACATCTGGAATAGATTCAATTCCCAAACATCTCTCGGTCATGCACGTAAACACATTGACAATGAACTTGTCTGACCAGCCCCTCCTCTCTGCGCTTGCTCTGAAGCAAAAAGCACAGGAAGAATAAATCCAGAGTTCACAAACAATTAGCATGAAAGCCTGCACAACTTTGTTCAAAACTGAATATTTCAAGTTAATTCAAACTAAATAAGTTATCTTTACACCACATAATGAATGTTCACTTTAGGGTTTGTCATTATATTTTCTTTTATTTTGGTGAGTTACAAGCTGACAGCATTTTTTTTTTTTTTAGTTATTGTCTACACAAAGTACCTCACCCATTCATTAACTTTTTTTTTTTTTTTTTTTGCTGTCCAAGCCCTATGCTGTTACCAGTACAGGTCATACCATATACTTGATGCACGATGACATTTTGGAACAGCAGTTTCCACTAGTGTAGAACAGTCATGTTTGAGAAAAAAGCATGTTAATAATATAATACTCCTATTTATCAAGGTTTTAACCCCCACCCCAGATGAACAAATCAAAACTCTAAAGTGCTATTAATGCTTTGCCTCATGTCCTGATAATCTAAATTTAAACTGGGCTTTATTGACCATTCATGCTCCATACTGCGTAAACTCCAAATAGCACAAATGCACAAAAAATGCTTGCTTCTTCATTCACCTGCACATGGGCGAGGCTCTCTAACAATGTTCTTCAGAAGCCAGTTCACCCCTTCATTCAGGAGCACACCAGCAAAGAATGAGATCTGGGACAAAAAAAAAGTCAAAATTAATAACTATTTTTAAACATGCAAGCACTGAAAGTTATGGCACGTATGATGCCTCTATACAGCTTTCTGTAAAACAACAGGATTAACAAATGCAATCAAACACAGGGGAAGCCTGATTTTCATATGTTGTTTCAGACATGCAAATCAAAGTGCACGTGCCAAACTCACCGTGTGTAGTTCCCGTTTAAACACTATGAGTGTAACAAACCCCACGAGAATGGCTATAGGGAGGAGACTGATGTAGGCCAGCATTTCCCCTGTCAGATCATCTGAAATCACAGTAACAAAATATTGATGTTTAGGGCATTTATCACTGCTCTGAGTACAGATATTAAAGCGACACCTTGAAATGTCCCGTTAACTTCTATCATGTGATACAATTCCTGCTGAAAAAGAATGTGGGGACAGAACACAATGTGCAAGTACTGTAAAGTGAAATTAACAGAAATAGTGATTAACGTGAGGTGACACTGCAGGATTTTCCAGACTGACTTGAAGTTGGTAGCGGGTGCTCTGCAATTAAAAGTAGTACATTAGGTAAATAATGACAAATAAAATCAAGGCTCTTTTCTCCAATTATGCTTTCGGAACTGCTGTAAATAATTCACAACAGCCACAAAAGCCTGTAACACATTCAGTTATGAGAGTCTTGGTGGCTTCCCTCACTCCACTCTTTATTGCACAGTTGCTCTGTTTTTGACAACTGCCTGCTCGAATAAGATTTAACACAGACACCATATGTTTATATTTCTTAAGTGATGTAAATGAATTCCAAGAGACATTCAGTGGCATGCAGGTTTTGTCCTGGTCATGGAGCAGTGGACCAACTCTTTACCCTCGCAAAGAGGGTAAAGAGAAGAGGCTTCGGAGTACAACCATCCAGTCTAAATGTTTTGTGAACTCGGAAAAGGCGTACGACTGGGTCTCTCAAGGTGTTCTGTGAGGGGTACTGTGGGAGTATAACAGCTGCAACGCTGGATCTGGTCTTTTTGTCACAAAAGTAGGAGCTGTGTCTGCATTCTCTGCACCACATTAGACCTGTTCACTATAGCAGCTGGACTCCGCCATGGTTTCCCCGTCACCAATCCTGTTTATGATGTTCACGGATGGGTTTTCAAGGTACAGACAGAGATTGGAGGGCGTCCAGTCTGATGAGTTTAAAATTGCATCTCTGCTTTTTGCAGACGATATGGTTCTGTTTGCTTCATCAGGCAGTGACCTCCAATGCCCACTGGGCAGGCTTGAGGCTGAGTGTGAAGCAACTGGGATGAGAATCAGTTCCTCCAAATCTGAAACCATGGTCCTCTGACAGAAAAGAGTGGGACAGGGAAGAGTTATTGCCAAGTGAAGGTGTTTAAGTATCTCTGGGTCTTGTTCTTGAATGGGGGAAAGACGAAGGCCGAGATTGATAAACAGATTGGGGTTGTGTCTGATGTTTTATGGAGGCTAGACTGTTGTGGTGAAGAAAGGGTTGAGCCAGAAGGCGAGACTCTCGATTTACATGAAGTCCTCACATATGGTCATAACCTGCGAGTAATGACAGAGAACAACATCGCGGACTCAAGCGGCAGAAATAAGATTCCTCCACTGGCTATGTGGGCTTACACTGCAAGACAGGGTGAGAAGCTTGAATATCAAGTCACTGTATAAACCCACTATGGCAACTGGGTCGAGGACTGCAACCACACAAGAAAAGAACTGATCTATCTCCATCTCCCAAAAATAGCCATTTATATATGTCAAAGCCACCCATCACCTAGTTGAGTTATACTAAAAGGTGTCAGTACTTATGCACACAATTATTTTTATTTGGACATTTTTTTAATTCAATTTAGAGATGCAATAACAAAATTAAAGTGAGTAAAATTGCACAGGTTCACAAAAATCAACAGTATTTTTAGCACAAATTATGGCCAATTCCACAGGCAAACTCTTGGTGGCGATTTTATGTATACTCAAAAGCTGTTGTCTTTTAAAATGTTTGTTGATTTATTTATTTACTTACTTTTCAATGGCACACACATCATGGTAAATTTCTGTGGACAATATTCTGTCCCAGAAATAATTAAGATAAATCAGTCACTTTAAGACTACATTCCTAAGAATATTCTAATACTGAAATATGCAAAAAATAAAATATCCTAAATAAAATATCAGTTAAAATAATTTTAACATTCAGGTTCCTATACAGGAGACCATGGTGGATAAAATACTATCATCTAAACCTTCCAAAAGTCTCACCTCTAAGTTATATAATATCATGCTTGATCTTAAAAGTTCACCAGTTGATAAATTCAAAAATGCATGGGAGAAAGACCTGGGTCACGCTGTGTCAGATGATGCCTGGGCCTCTGCGCTTAAACTTGTGTACTCTTCTTCCTTTTGTGTTACACACCGTTTGATTCAATTCAAGGTGGTGCACAGGGCGCACATCTCCAGGGCCAGGTTGTCTACTATGTATCCCGAAGTCAGTCCTCTGTGGATTCGATGTAATTTGACTGAGGCCACCCTTTGTCACATGTTTTGGTCCTGCTCATGCCTTCAGGTCTTCTGGACGAACATTTTTAACACTTTGTCCCAGGCATTCAATATTAATTTGGAACCAAACTCTGTACTTGCACTTTTTGGTGTTTTGGAAAACCAGCCACATGTGAGCGCTAGGAAAAAAACAATCTTTGGTCTTCGCATTACTTATAGCACGTAGAGCCATTCTTTTCAAATGGAAAGATCCTAACCCTCCTCTGCACTCACAGTGGCTACAGAATGTCATGTCCTGTCTAAAACTAGAAAAATTAAGGTTTTCATTGAAACAGTCTCAGGGAATTTGAGAATACATGGAGACGTTTTATGCAACTGTATCCAGCTCTTTGAAATTTTATTTTTTTTATTTTTATTTTTTTAATGGTTGCATTTGTGTAACTATGGCACATGTTAATATCCTATCTTGATGGTGACAGGTTGGGAGGGTGGGTGGGATTACTTTAATATTTTGCTTTTTTGTGTGTGTGTGTTTTATTCTGTATTGATTTTTTTTTTTTTAAACTTTACATCACTTACTGTACATGTGACCTTGAACTGGTGGGACATTCTGTACAAATATTTGACTCTTTAGACTTATCTGTAAATGTCACTGCCAGCTCTTAACATTTTATGTATGTCTTGAAAACAACAATAAACATTTTGAGATTTAAAAAATAAATTAATTAAAATGGGCTCTTGGACTCTGCTAACAAAAGCTGCACCATGGCTTTGTTAAATTGCCATTAAAAAAAACTCATGCTATGTTTGAGGTTTTCTGAAATGCACATATTCCCACTAAAATGTATTTTCAATTCACTACTTCAAACTGCATAATTTGAAGGGTAACTGATACTTAACTACTGCGTGCAGGTCCTGCTGGCACAGCTAAAAGTGACAGAATTTCAAGTCATCCTTTTACTGTAAACGATTACACATCCGCTTTACATCTGCTGCACTCTGCCAAGTGTGAAAAAAAGCATTATCCAGAATTATTAGGCTGCAAACTCAGTGGTGTTTCATCAGTAGCTTTGTTTTACTGAGCAACAATCAACTGACATCTTTCTGTGATATACAACATTAAACACAAAAATAAGACATTTTAGGCTCAAGATTTCCTTTAAGCAGGAAGTTTAACCTGGCAGAGTTGTGCAGGTTTTGAGGATGTTTAAAGCAAACTGTATTTTGCACATGACCCCTTTAAGGCTTTAGTACAACAGATGTTCAACCAATAAAAATGTGTAGGTTCAAAAAAACCATCCAGTTTTCTGACACTTTTTGACCAACAGCGAATCTAGGTTGTTATAATAAGGTTAAATGTAGGTATCTTGTGCTGTAGAAGCCACAGTATAAATCATTACCTCATCTGATCTATAAGTGAGAAAGTATTCTATTAGAGTATTCTAATAGAATAATAAAATTCTATAGTATTATATTCTATATAATAGTATTCTAGTATTCTATTAAATACACAATGTATTTAACTGAAATTATTTCAGTTAAATACATTGTGGTGGTGACATTAACCATCAGGCCAAGGAACTAGCTACTCCGTTAGCCACTTTTGGCTACATACCTATCAAAAGAGCTGGGAAATTATTTCCAGCACACTCAGTTTGCTTCTCATACTACTACAAATTCATTACGTTTCTAACATATAGGTGCTGGCACATCTACTTCTTAAACAGAATCTTACTGGAAATATTATGCCAGTTAGCTTCATCGCTAGCCTTCATTGTGGCCACTGCGGCCAAGTGCGCATGCGGGGCTAGCTCACTATCTGGCAGCCTAGCCGACGTTCCCCGCTGTGCTCGGGGTTTGTATGAGCGCACTATTCCGCAACGCCGTCAATGACCGCATCCTTTTCACAGCAACAGAACGCACACTTTCTCCCAAAAATAACAAAAGCGCCTGGTGATTAGTAGAGCTTAAGTGGTTAGACAAAGACATTCAGTTTACATACCGTCGGAAAACTCTACGTGAGTCACAGATATTGACCGCCATTGAGCTGGTGCCGAGCACTGCTCTTCCAACGCCATCTTACCCGGACACAACCGGGTCGGTCTCAGCGCCACACCCCGGACATGTGTTCAACCAATAGGAGAACAGCGCCCTACATTCAAAAGTGTGCCGGCAACAGAGGCGTGTCCAATATGTATATAGACCAATCCCAGAAGCTTTTACTGAGTAAAACCACGAAAAAAGGTCCAGCAGTTTGGCAAATGTCTAGTGCTAATTAAAAACAAAAAAAAAAAAAACCAACAACAAAAAAAACTTTGGCAAATGTCGCAAATGCAAATTTAAGAAGGAACAGCAGCGTTAATGGCCACCAGGACTCTGCAAGAAAGCTTCACAAACAATATGATACACAGGGGCGGATCTAGGTTTTTTTTTAGAAGGGGTGCATGCTGCCCCCCAGAAAATTTTGTAATTAAGGGTGCATTTTCCTGCAATCTCAAGGAATTCAAGCATGTATTTTGGACATTGGAACAGGTAATAGCTATAATTTTATTAACAACTTGAGATAGATGATACATAAAAAAAAAAAAAAAAAAACTTAATTCAGTTTCTGGCCTCAAATGTCACAATATTGTTTTATACGCTGCATAATGGTCAGGTTCCCCACTAACAACCAGGCAGGCAAGTAGAAAGTTGGAAATAGCACATCATTATTTGGAAATATTAATGAGTCTTCATTGTTCAATATGATTTATCCTCCTGGTTCTCAAATAACACAGAGGTGCCTGGGGTGAGCCTGAATGAAGTGTTTGACAACATCATCAGTGTTTAGTTCTCCTTCAATTTACCCTTTAATTGCCTGATTTAACTACCAGATGTAAAAAAGAAAAAGTTGCATGCTGCTGCTATTAATCAAAGTGTAAAAAAAAAACATTTTACAGACATTTAGGCATTGCTGAATTTTGAAATATTAAGCTCATCACAGTTCTATGTTCAAAATGTCATGATACAAATTGCAAAAAGTATCACAATTTATGATACATTCATCTATGAATACCCTTATCTGCTTTAATGATTATTTATTTGCTGTAAAGTTGGTTGTACAAGACTAGTACCACCCTATATTTTTGCCTCATTTGTAGCCATTATCCCTATATTTTCCCCTATATTTTGATTGAGCCCTATTGGGCACCCTGTATTCAGAATGGCACACTTTAAGCTTTTGGCTGGCAAGTTGTAACATAGCCATTTAATTTTTGGTGCAGCTCAAGGGGGAGGGGTGTAAACCCCCAAGCCCCCCCATTAGATCTGCCAGTGGATACAGGGGTGGATCTAGCTTTGTGTGTTTAGGGGGTATTATGACTGGGTTTGGCAATGCCAAAGGCACACTCCTACGAGAGGGATCAAGGGGGTATACACCCACTTTCCCAGAATTAAAAATCTAAAGCATATTTCCTGCATTCTAAGGCAGTCTGCAAGGTTGAAATACTGACTGTAGTCGCAGTTTTTATTTGAACCCTCTGAGGTTCATGGATGTGTGGGCTCATCTAAGTGTATTTTTCATAATGTTTCTATTAATAGATCAGTGACCAAAGTTTACAAAGACTTCATTCAGCCACTACCTGAAAGTACAAATTCTCATCTGTAAATTAGACTTCTCTTCTAGACGATCTTTCACACACAGCCAATCCCAGAAGTCAGAGAATGTCACATGATCTGTCTCTTCTTTCTGCCTGTTGCAAGAGGCACCACTTACTGTAGCTGCACAGTCTGTTAGTGGGAGCTCCTCACGCAAACTCACCTGGAAATGCTCATAAACTGTAAAAGAATGGTCTTATTGACATAAAAGACAAAATTATTGTGGAAAAACACGTGGAGGGATTACTTTCTTCTGGAATGATGCAGTAATTTTTTTTATTATATTTTTTCAAAGAGGCATGGGCATTTTTTTTTTTTTTTTTGACAGTTTTCATCATAAAGGGATATTCATTCAAAAAGGAATTATATGACAAGACAAGCATACAGCACACAGGTAAGAGAGATTATTTTGCAAATGCACTGCTTTGGAATGTTCCAGATCTGTCATGTAGCTCCCGGCAGGTGGCTCTGCTGCACTGCACAGCACTTTTTTTTATTTATCATACATTGTTTTAAAATGTTTTTTTTCATATATTACACTACTTTTGTGACCTGAATACTTTGGTAATTCCATTTCTCACACCAAAAAAGTTTGTCCATAGAAATAAAAACATATATTCAATGAAGATTTGAAGAATTTCAAAAAAACACATTTCATATTTTCAACATTAGGGCCAAATTAGATCTTTTACTAAATCATCTAGACAAACATGTCTCTCATTCATTGTTCTGAACATTCTGATGTGCAACACATGGACATTATACTAACAGAAAATACATTAAAAAGAAAATTAAAGTATGGTGAAATTAAAAAATACAGTTGGACCCACAGAAGGTTAAACAGTACCCCGGGGCTTTTTGATGAGTACTACATACCACTAATCCAGCTGATTCTAATTAGTTCAACTCTTCCTACAGGTAGATGAGATAATCAGTGAAATTATGTTTTAGGTGCAAGACATAGTAGGAATTTCTTTCACTGGAGGACAGTGACATCAGTCAAATGAGCTGAGCTTGCATGTACACTGCAATTACTACTTTTGCATGCAGCAGTGCTCATCAGTCTGACTTTTTAATGCAAGACCTTACCCATATTTTATCACAACTTGGGTCAGCAGCTTGGGGTTGAGGTGCAGTCCTCTCAAGCCCACCTCTAGATCCACCTCTGTGATGCATACAATTAATTGAGTCAGCAAATGGGTCCACAAAAATTCTGTAACCCTGTAAATCTGTATGTGTGCGCATCCTTATTTTGCAGTCACAAACTATGGGAATTAATGTTGGGCTTCTCTCAAATCCAACAGAAAGCAGTTGCAGCTAATAAGATTGTGAAAATGCCCAAAAATCATTTTTATTTTAGCGAGGACTTCAACACCTTCTACTTGTAAATGTCAAAGGTTTAAATGACCCTATTGAGTATTTAAATCTTCACTGATCATCACTTGGAAATTTTTAATAAAGACTAACTTTCAGCAATTTACATGCACCCCAAAAATAACAAGGTAGTTTTATAAATGTTAATTCATGTGAAAAGTAATATGAAACAAGAAAAACCACAATGACCATAGTTTAATAACAAAAATAAATCAAAACCAATTTATAATTTGTGCTGGCATTGTACGTTCACAATAAAATGAACAAAAGGCATAAAGAGAAAATAAGGTACAGACCCCCCCCCCCCCCCCAATAAAACATAATCTGTTACATTCCTGAAAAATCAAATCTCTCCAATGTACACCAAGTAGAAAAGTAGACAGGAATTTTTGAAGTTCAAGTGTGTACCTACGTAAATATGTTGTTTGGTATATTTTTGTGATCCCCCCAACTACTATAATGAACTAAATGATGCAGGTCAACACTTGCTGCTGAAATTCTGATAATCTACTCTTTAAACAAGCCCAATGAAGGAACACAGGACAGTTTACACACACACACACACACACACACAAAAAGCAGGATCATATTTTGACACATGCTTATGCAAAAAGGGTGTATTAACATTTTTTCCACTCCATCAGTGATTGTACTACATAAAATAATTCGATTGGAGAAGCTGAACCTGTAAAAGATGTAGACTAAAACTTTACACTGCCTACACTAAATCATTTGGATAATATAGTATAATGTACAGTGTGTATATTCTATTATCAAGATCTATAATGCAAAATATAATTCTCTATATCATTTCGATTTGAGTATTCAAGCAATGTTGTCTGGGATATTCCTGCATCCTTCCTCTTACTCGATAAAGTGCAAAATGCAAATCAGTACAAATCTGCCCATGTGTTACATTACAAGAACAAAAAGAAATGAAATAGGTTGAAGTTCGGCAGAAATGGCAATGTTATGCTTCTTATGCTGATGATGATTCCATCTGTGCCAGTATGGATGCAGGATTTTCAAAATCAATAAATGCACAGCTGCATAATTATGAAAAAAGAACAGGAGCAGGAAGTATAGAAGTAAACGTGTGAAAGAAACAATTCAAATTATACCATTCTGCATCTTGTGTAAGTATACATACAGCCACTAGTGGTACCCATTTTTAAAAATAGTAATTTTGCCTTATGTCACTAAAACAATTTTAGGATTTTATTATGCGAAGTGAAATGAAGATATGGAATAAACTGCATTCATATATGGCCAAAGATTTTGTTGCCATTGACGTTTGATTAAACTCTCAGCTATACATAGAAATTAAAAAAAAAAATTATAAATCCAAGGATTATTATCAGTCACATGTAGCAACAACGAGCACTGCTAGCCTCCCCAAAAAAAGATTAAATAAAAATAATAAAATCAGAAATAAAAAAATTTACTCGCTTTGACAAATAGATGGCACTGTTCCGTAAAATGTGCTGGAAAGTGTGTGTGATGTTGAAAACAGCATCCCCCCCCCCCCCCCCCCCCAACAACTCTTGCTGACAGCCTGTGATCTTTGCAGTTACAATATGTTTTAAGTGTTTTACAGTCTGAGCACTCTGCTACATTAAATTTTTACATTAAAATGCAAATTTTCCTAACACCAAAGAATTCATATTTCAAAATTTTCACCAACTGCCATATTTTCTGGAGTAATAGCTGCGTTTTTTTTTTTTTTGTTTGTTTGTTTGTTTCCCTTTTCTTGTTTGGGAGGTCCTGCAACTTATATGCTGGTGCAACTTATATACCAAAAAGTCCCACATTCTTTACTGAAAATAATAATGGCTATTTATATATGACTTTCCCCAGATCAAAGCGCAAACAAAACTCCAATAATAAAAGGATAAATGACAAAAATTCTGCAACAATGCACAAAAAAAAGGACAATAAAGACAAAAAAAAAAACTGTGCAACTTGTACTCCAGAAAATACAGTATGTATAATAATTTTTAAGTTCAACAATTTTTAAAATCTCTCAGCTGGCTTAGGAACACCTTGGGGTTCCCCCGGAGGAGCTTGGGAGGTGTGTGTGTGGATCGGGAGGTCTGGGCAGCTTTGCTTGAGCTGCTGCCCCTGCGACCCGACTCCGGATAAAGCGGAAGAAAATAGATGGATGGATTCTTCCTTCAAAAGAATGACGCATAATCACTTTAAAGGGTAGTATTTTTTTTCCCCAAGTTCATCAATCAAAAAAGCCAAAAATTAGATATATATATATTTTTTTTTTTAGTTGGTGCAGTTTTGATTTAGAATAAAAACATAATTGAGGAGTAACAGGCAGGTTAAAGTGATTGTATGAAAAACAGAGCAGAGGTTGAAAGATACGTAGCTATAATTGATTTATTACTCCCCAAGATGTTATTTTATGCGTTAAAGGACAACTTCTGTTTTACGTATAACCTTAGTCACAGTTAGCAGTGAAGACTGAGTATGCGCATCATATTTGACATTTGCATTTTATGCACAAAAATACAATTAAAAATAAATAAAATCTCATTTGTAAATTAGTGAGCGTGAAAGGGACAGCCAACGTACAAAAGGATTTTTTTCCCCCTCTCCAAACCTTAAAAATTGCATAATATAGTTATGTTCTTGTTTTTTACAACTACTTTCAATACGCGTTGCTGGCAATATGAATTTCCCATAAGGACTCTTTACCCACTGGTGACGCCTGTGCTGTAAACTCCCACTCAAGTTTCAACATCTGCCTTCAGAGTGCAGAAAAGCTGGTGAAGGGAGCAGCAATGCAAGAGCCATAGATCAGTGGGACACAAACTGACCAGAGCATCTAAGATCAGTGCAGAGCAGATTAAAAAAAAAAAGTATTACAAAGAAACACACCTCACTGACCAGATTTCTGCAGACATTGTAAAACTAATACACCGCTCGAGTCATACAGTGAATTTTTGTAATGCCCAGCATGCCTGCTCATCATTCACTCTCACTCCCTACTTCCTAAAATTGTTACAATTTCGCACACATATACTAATTGCCAACTGTGCCTGAAGCTTTATGACTGCTCATTCACTCTCATTGCCTACTTCCTAAAATTGTTACAATTTCACGCATATGTACCAATTGCCATCTGTGACTAAAGCTTTAATTTGTTTTAATGTGCCTAGAACAAGACTAAAAAATAAAATCCTGTTAAAACTTGACAGTGATTCACTGTGTGATAAACCAATTTATATATTGATATCTTCCAAAATTAAACAGCAAAAGAATATTTAACATCCTGCTCGATTAAATAAAATGCAATAAATACTCCAGATTATGGGAGAGTCAGCAAGGAGTCAAATAGCTGAACAAAGGAAAAAAAAAGTCACAAATTGTCGAGAAAAGGTGGAGGAATGATCCTACACTTCTCTCCCATCACTGAGAAACCTGCAATCAACAGCGCATAAAGGAACGAAACAATGAAATTAACAAAAGACAAATGAAGGGAACGGTGACCTTGACGCTTTAAACAAAATCAAAACATTCATGATGAATGGCCGTGCACGCACAGCCATTTATAAACAGCTGGAATGTGCGTAATTAGCTAAAGTAGTTGATCAAACGTTCTTGCCACTATTGTTTCCGTATCAAAACGTTGCTTTCTGTCCCATGCATGGACAAGTCACATTCAGCTCGTCAGACCTTTAGCTATTGATCTGTTCAGATATCGTCAACGGTTGTGCAATACGTCGGACTTGGGAGGTTGGACGACAGTCAGATGGAACACTGATGTACAGGAACTACGCAAATGATGAACCGTCAAGACAGAAAGCAAAACAGAATACGGCCGAATTGAAGTTGTCGTTGGGATTCGTTCACATTTTTCAACAGTTTGAAAATTCTGACAAAGTGCCAGCTACAGAAATGAAGCTGGACGACTGTTAAACGATGTCTCCAAAAGTCAACATAAGTCCAAATTTCTCATTTCATTTTGGCTTTGGTGCTCTTCGTTACTGCTGTGTGAGGGGAGCTTAAGATCCTTCCTCGCACTATAAAACGTATAAATGCAAAGAATCAACAAGCTGTCAGGATTTCTTCTCAGGTAAAACAAACATCTCCCTGTTCCAGTGATTTTAAATGGGTAGGACGCAAATCAGTGCTTCACTCGACTCAACCCATGCAAGTCCAGCTTTTTTATGCACTTTTGTTAATAGGTGTGTTTTAAGATATACAGAAAAGGCAGAGACAAGTCCTTACAGATCTGAGAGCACATGATGGCAATACAGCAACCAAAAATCAAAGAGACAAAAAAATAAATCGCATCATCGAACTGGAGTTGTGGTCTTCATTAAAACTGGAGGCAGATCTGATGAAAATGTCTCTTCTGCCACAGGTGGTATTTGAACACAGATGAAGGCTTGATGCTAGTTCTCAGTCTGATGTAACACAGAATGTGGAGCGCTCAGTCTTCACCCGCATTTACTGATTGAGCTGCATTTAGCTCACAGAAATCTGACAGCAATGATAGTCTCAGTTTGGCCCAGACGAAGCCTCTGTGACTTTGGGTAGGGTGCCATTGATCTCCAGGAGGTTGTCAATTCCCAGATACCCCAGCAAGATGTCGCTGCGCCGATGTGAAAGCTTCAGGATATCCTCAGCCAAGCAGTGAATAGAAGTGAACCGGATTTTGTCGTGATCGAACATATCCTTAAGGTACTGCACAATCTGTTGCTGGAGACGAAAAGAGAGGAACAGATTGACTGATGCAAGTGATGTCTGGAATGAAGAAAAAACTGACATCACATGGTAATTACAAAAGTACAAAAACAGTGAAAACCTGACACCCCAGCTAATAAAGTAAACTTCATTTTTCTGCACGAGTGCAACATCATAAATGGTTCAGAATTGGGCACTTCTAATGGAAAAATTGTGTACCATTTTGTTTTCGCCTGCAATCATCGAAGCGGATGCGAAAAGTGCAGGGGGTTTTTTCAGTTCCAAGTGGAGAAGGGAAGACAAGGCAAATGTAAGAGGTGGTGTCAGTAAGTTTTAGCGAGATTTAATGTGAATAATGATGCTGGAACTGTGTCATATGCTCTTTCATTTAACCCCTTTATCACCCACCCTTAAACGAGACTACAGTTCCCTATTGGCACTTTTTTCCTTTTTTACCCATCCATTTTACTTCATCCTTCTCCCACCAAATTTGAACTCCAACAGGGTCCTACCCTGCCACCAAATTTCCACTGGCATCAATTCTTGTCTGTCTGAGAAATACTGCTGACACACAGAGGGTAACAAAGAAACTTTTTCCTGTGGTCTCACCTTGAATATTGTGCACACTTCATTTAGATGTTTCTTGGGTCCCAAAAACCCAAATGCTAAAACCGGACTCACATGTTCTGATATGGTATAGAAATGAGAGATAAAACCATCTGGAACCTACAAATAGGAGTAAGAAACACACCTGTCACAATCTGAACAGACATACAAAAAAGTACAAACAATCAACACGACAAAAAAAAAAGTACCATATTTTCTGCAATATAAGCCGCTGCACAACTTATAGATGTAAAATACAGCATTACTATCTATGGCCACAAGACAGCACAGTCTGCACATGCTGTTCTTGTATACTGAATGAGGTACTGTGATTTACATGGTAGAGCGTAAGAGCAGCTGGTACTCTGAATGATAGGTGGAGGGAGGGCAGTCTTGGGTAGTGTGCCTTAATTGAGAGAGTGTCGTCAACTCAGAACATGGTGCCATTTTGGCTCCAACTGTACTGAACCTTTAAGAGCCAATTTTTTTTAATCATCAGGCGGGCTGTGATTCAAGCCAACTCGGACTTCAATGAAACATGGCTCAGAGATGGAACCTACCAAGAAACGAACTTTCCCAAAATTTGACCAAAAACCAAACGGTGACCTTGCCAGGGGTCATCAAAGTTCAAAGCAAAAATACACAAAAACTGCTATTTCATTAAATTCCCATCTTTCAAGTGGTACATTCGGCGCCATCAAGTCCCCAAGCCAGTTTAACTATCAAATGACTTATGGAGGCAGACTGTTTAATCTTACATACATATTAGTTTAGGGGTGTTGGACAGATGCACCTTATAATCTGGAAAACAGGATGTCACTCTTGCGTTCACATGAAACTCACCATAAGGAGGCGCCTTTTGGCCTTTAGGACAGACCAGCAAGCAGTTGCCAGAGCCTAATAGAAAAATATAACTTCACTGTTACAGTAACTTTTACATTCAACAGCAGCACAGTTAAAAAAAAAATAATTGTGTGTGTGCGTGCATGTATTAACCGTCTCCTTAAAGCTGTCTGATAACCAGCGATTCCGTAACACAGCTACTACAGAGGAGGGAGGGCACTCCAGATCTTCAAATGCATCCATCAATATAAAGTCCAACACGATATCAAAAAAGTTCATACACACCACCTGTAGAGGTCATGACAAGCAAGAGTCTAGATTACAAATTTTTTTGGCAAAGCACAATCAGATTTTGCTGAGACCGATTTAAAAGCAAAATCAAAAAAATAAATGTTATTTGACCTGCCTTGCCTACCAATCACACTGCCGTAGACGACTCAGAAAGGGAACTTTATAATTATTTATGCACAGAGACACCTGACTGCTTTCTGTGTTTAATTTATCGATGAATTCAGGTGAGGTAGTTTACAAGCATTTAAAATGCCAATAAACACATTTCTGCTTAGAGTATTGCTGATGATAACTATGAGCGACCACACTATGCTCTTTGAATTTCTCCACAATCAATCACTCTCACATTATTAATCTTGACCCAGCTAAAATGGAATTTTCCATATATACAAATACATTCTCTTTAAATATGTGCACTACTTTCAAACATTTACCTCAGTGCACGTCCTCTAAAAACAGTTGTGATTACACATTAGACATATTCTAATCAGCAGAATGACAGAATTACCCCACGGCCTTCCAGCTCCATTTGAGTGACTGTCCAAGTTTCTTCTCTCCGAGTGTAAAGCAGCATCTCTTCATAGCTCTCCAAGAAGGGTTTTGGACTCTGGAAAAATAAAACACAGGAGCTTGTAGCCGCAATGCAGATACATCAGAGGGCGCAAATGTTCTCTGAATAGGTCCTAGATTTTACCTTGTTTGCTTTAACCATCAACCCTGAAATCATTTGCTTGCCAGTCTCCATGAAAAATGTGCGGTGAGTCTCATCTGACAACAGAACCTGAGAGAAGATAAATCCATAAAGTTCATCAGGAGCTATTATTATTCCTAAGTCAATCTACAACATGAAGCTGTATTCATGTACAATATTAAGTGACAATGAAATTCAAATTAGTTTGTCCAAACCCAGTGTGATATTGCAAAATGTGCAGGGATTATAAAGTGTAAAATACAATATTTTAAATCTCCTGTAGTCTGACAGAGGTGTAACAATTAAGTGATACAAATCCAAAAATTGTTTTTGAAGAAATAGATGAAAACTGCATCAATATGCAGAACCCTGGATTAATTTAGATATCTCGTACTATGAACAGGTTGACTAAACATGTTTAAAGTTATGAATCAGAAATGTTCTTGTTGAAAGCAAAATGGCTATAAAAGTGATGACTTATGGTGCCTTGACACTTGCACACATTTAGCCCCTGCACTGCTGCGCAATTTGTCGTGCCAATGCTACCCACTGTATGCTGCGCTTTGTGCTGCTGGACTCTGCGTTATATAAAATAATTCTTTCGTAGCGGATTAATCATTTGCTCTCAGAGTTTGACTCATGAAAACACCTCTAATCGTTTCTGGAATCACAGAGAAATTTTCTATAGCTGCAGCATTTTTCTTTCGCTTTCATGCGCTTCATGACGTGGAGAACACATTTGGAATAGTCTAAGAGGTAATTATTTGTAATATTTATATTGTAATAGCTTGGTAAACCAGTTGCATTTTCATTCCTTCTAATGAGTACGTATCTGTAAAAATATGCTATGACAAATTTAACATTTCATCATAATTTGTTCAGATGAGTTGCGTTGTGATGCAGTGACTCGCACGCACACTCAGTGTTTTTTTTTAATTGTTTGCACAATGTTCACATCACGTGTGCCAGAGATTTTGAACATTTCAAAATTTTCTTTGCACACTTGCATGAAGCTGCGTTTACGGTTTACGAGTTTACTCTCTGGCACGGCAGATTGCGTACCAGTGCACAGATCAAATTCATGCACGTGTCAAGACGCCTTTAGTTGCATTAAAGGGGGCTGAATACATATGCAAACGATTAATTTGCATATATAACATATTATAAAGATTTCTTTAAACTTAGATGTATTTGTGTACTGCGTATTTTTAAAGGCATTCTACACATATGCGCTTTTTTTGTCATAAGACAATAACAGTTACACAGGTATAAGCTATAAATAAGAGCAGACCTGGAATGCTTGCCTCACACAGTGAAGCTTGGCAAGGAAATCTTGGTCACCATAGCATTCAAGTAGTTCAGTCCTGATAACAACAGAGAGATATTTAAACTCAGTTAAAATCGTACGCATATTACAAATGAAGTATATTGAGGAACATGTGAGATTTTAGTTACCTCAGGGACCTATAATACACTTTGTCCTCCCGGACCAAACTCAAGGCTTCTTCATAAAGAGCTGCTGGTTTTAGGGGCTGGTACACTCCTCCTATGTACATGGAATCAAAGAGCTGCCAAGACAAGAGGCACGCTTAAGTCAATGCACAGAGACATGATATACTGTAGGTAAATAAAGCAGAAGCTGTAAGCACATCACACGATGTTGTGCTCAGCAGGAGTACTGGATCGACTGGGAAAAGTGTATTTTATTGTCACAGAGCAGAAGGACTAACCTCTGCAGCAGAGAAGAAGGAATCCTCAGAGCTTACAGTTGTGTCATCATCTTGTACTCTCTGGAAGCTCTCCAGCTGAGGCAAGGTAAGAGTTCCATCACTTTCTGCAAGACCAACATCAACGGTAAATGGACTGCATTTATAAAGCACTTTTCCATCTGCATCAGATGCTTAAAGCGCTTTACAATAATGCCTCACATTCACCCTGATGTCAGGGTGCTGCCATACAAGGCGCTCACTACATACCGGGAGCAATATGAGATTAAAGACCTTTCCTTAGTGATTTTCCAGTCAGGATCTTCCGGTCTCAAGCCCAACGACCACTAGACCATCACCTCCCTTTACAACAGCATGTATTTACGTCACAAAAACCTTTGACAAAAGGCCCCAGTTAGGCACATTTAAAACATACAGGTCAAGTCTGGAAGGATGTGTTGGCCCCGCCGTGTCCTCCACACAACATAACCACCCCGGGTCCTGGACTACAACCAACCAGGTAGACAACCGATCCATCCCGACCAAAAAGTACCATCTATGTGCTGCAGTGTGATGAAACGTGGGCATCCCTTTGGTCTTCTTTAGCCACCAGGGTTCTCAACACAGGCACCTGTGTGCTGGATCATGGCCAAAGAAACATGCCACATGTTCAAAATGTCACAGTTGATACTTCCTCACAATGAATTTAAAAATAAAACATTTTCATTCACTTGCAGATGTGAAGCAATGTTGCTTGGTGCTTATAAGTATAGCTCAGTTCAAACAAATTTTTTATGTGAACGTGTACTGCTGACCTAAAGAAAAGCATTTTGGTAGCACTCAACATCTAAGGAAACCAGAGCTACAGTAGTGTTCAGAATAATAGTAGTGCTATGTGACTAAAAAGATTAATCCAGGTTTTGAGTATATTTCTTATTGTTACGTGGGAAACAAGGTACCAGTAGATTCTCACAAATCCAACAAGACCAAGCATTCATGATATGCACACTCTTAAGGCTATGAAATTGGGCTATTAACAAAAAAAGGAGAAAAGGGGGTGTTCACAATAATAGTGTGGCATTCAGTCAGTGAGTTCGTCAATTTTGTGGAACAAACAGGTGTGAATCAGGTGTCCCCTATTTAAGGATGAAGCCAGCACCTGTTGAACATGCTTTTCTCTTTGAAAGCCTGAGGAAAATGGGACGTTCAAGACACTGTTCAGAAGAACAGCATAGTCTGATTAAAAAGTTGATTGGAGAGGGGAAAACTTATACGCAGGTGCAAAAAAATTATAGGCTGTTCATCTATAATGATCTCCAATGCTTTAAAATGGAAAAAAAAAAAAAAAAAAAAAAACCAGACGCGTGGAAGAAAACAGAAAACAACCATCAAAATGGATAGAAGAATAACCAGAATGGCAAAGGCTCACCCACTGATCAGCTCCAGGATGATCAAAGACAGTCTAGAGTTACCTGTAAGTGCTGTGACAGTTAGAAGACGCCTGTGTGAAGCTAATTTATTTGCAAGAATCCCCCACAAAGTCCCTCTGTTAAATAAAAGACGTGCAGAAGAGGTTACAATTTGCCAAAGAACACATCAACTGGCCTAAAGAGAAATGGAAGAATATTTTGTGGACTGATGAGAGTAAAATTGTTCTTTTTGGGTCCAAGGGCTGCAGACAGTTTGTGAGATGACCCCCAAACTCTGAATTCAAGCCACAGTTCACAGTGAAGACGGTGAAGCATGGTGGTGCAAGCATCATGATATGGGCATGTTTCTCCTACTATGGTGTTGGGCCTATATATCGCATACCAGGTATCACGGATCAGTTTGGATATGTCAAAATACTTGAAGAGGTCATGTTGCCTTCTGCTGAAGAGGACATGCCCTTGAAATGGGTGTTTCAACAAGACAATGAATGAAAAACAAGCAAAATCTTGGTTCCAAACCAACTAAATTAATGCCTTACAGATGTGAAGAAATCATGAAAAACTGTGGTTATACAACTAAATACTAGTTTAGTGATTCACAGGATTGCTAAAAAAAAGCAGTTTGAACATAATAGTTTTGAGTTTGTAGCATCAACAGCAGATGCTACTATTATTGTGAACACCCCCTTTTCTACTTTTTTTTTTTTACTAATAGCCCAATTTCATAGCCTTAAGAGTGTGCATATGAATGCTTGGTCTTGTGACAATCTACTGGTACCTTGTTTCCCATGTAACAATAAGAAATATACTCAAAACCTGGATTAATTTTTAGTCACACAGCACTACTATTATTCTGAACACTACTGTACATTCTAGGGCAGCAGTCAAGAACCAGTCAACTGATCAACAAATCTTTATGATTAATTCTGATCATAAAAACATATTAAGGTGGAAATATACTTGCTTTTTAAACTATGCAGTCACATGGACAACAGTAACTGTACATATACTGGCTGTTGTACTATGTGTGTTTGTAGAGGATTCCACCAGAGGGCACACCAGAGTACATTCCATTTTCAAATAGAGTTCTAATATTTTACTGATCTTCTACTGGCTGTTCTCACAAACATTTGTTGCTGAGCAACAGCAATGGCATCATACAGATGTGGATAATTGTGGATGTCACAAAATTTCTCAAGGCTTTCTGCCATTTATTTTGTTACTGCTAATCATCTTGTTCATGTGTATACTGTATCTAGCACAAGTTTCATGTTAATTATGAGGATGTGCACAACCAGCACACCAAATGGACAGATGCAGCCATCATGCATCTGTGCAATTAAAAGCAAGTAGATTTCTTCCTGGGACAGCATGTGCAAGCATGCATCTAAGTGTCAGTGTTCCCTAAGCAAGTTGAGCAAACACACACGCGCGTGCGCACATATCTGTGCATCCTCTGTTCTTTTCATCGTCTGTGTGCAGTCTTTGACATTTAATCACGATGGTTTTGAAACTGTGGGAGTTGTGCAAATACAGCATTACTTGACCGCTGGAACAATAATAAAAAAAAAAAAGCAAAAGGTTTAGAAAAGAGTTTGTCCACCCAAAGACACAAAGATTGTGCGTTTAACTGACTTTGTTCTGTGTTTGTTTCAAGTGGAAATGTAATGACTTCACATCCAGGTGCCCATTACCTTATCACTGGTAATGGAATGTTTACAAGCAGCAGAAATGCACTTCCAAATTCTTAAGAAGTACCTGGACCAAGCAAACTCAGCCTTTGCAACAGCACAAAACTAAGAAGGTTAACATGGTAAATGGACTGCATTTACATAGCACTTTTCCATCTGCATCAGACCCTCAAAGAGCTTTACAATGATGCCTCACATTCACACAAACACACTCGCACACAGATGTCAAATGCAAGGCGCTCACTACACTACAATTTGCTCCATTTTTTTCCCACCTTGAACGAGCAGACTGAAAAAAAGTGTGAGATAAAAAACACCACCCTGGCAGAGAGGAGGTGGGTGACCACTGTTCTATAGACTACAGAAGTGAACATGTTGCAGTAGGTCTCTCAAAGATCTTGTCTTGTACAGAGAACAGGATGTATTCACAATATTTTATTCAGTCTCAGTATCCATTCTGCAGAGAATGAAACTTTGTCCAAAATAGTGTGTGACAACAGTGTAAGAATTAAAATACATGTACTTCCCTGCAAAGGATGGGATTGCTACTATGGGACTAGTGGGAACAGAGATATGTAAAACAAACACTCCCACAACAAATACACAACCTACACTAACTGATTGTTGCCTTCCTTTTGCACAATGCTGATGCACTCCTATATGAGGTAGCTGTGTTGGAGTCCATAACTGATACAATCTAATGCTTCCATCTGTCCTCACCCTCATGTGCTGCTTTAATATTCCTCAAACTGATTTCACTGAACCCAGTTTGTTTGCTTTTGTTTATGTTTCTGGATGCAGCAACACGTCTACATCCACATACTGGTTCAGCACCTACAACTATCCAGACCAACATGGTGCTACAGAATCTGATGTCTTACCAAAGTCTGCCAGCACTCCCTCGGCTGGGATGGTGGCGCCAAAATCCTCCTGTAGATTATACGCTCTGTGTAGTAAGGTCTCCAACTTCTCGGCAAAGACTTTATTCTGAGTTTCAACCTATAAACAAGATGAAACATTATTTGAAGTTGCTTCA
Organism: Thalassophryne amazonica; assembly: GCF_902500255.1. Lineage (NCBI taxonomy): Eukaryota > Metazoa > Chordata > Actinopteri > Batrachoidiformes > Batrachoididae > Thalassophryne > Thalassophryne amazonica. The sequence continues at coordinate 15,232,941 of NC_047119.1, forward strand.
CTACTCAATAATATAAAAACTACAGACAAATGGGCTGCTTTCAAATGTACTGTAGCTATTATTATTTATCAATAAACAGGGTAGACAAGCTCATATATGACAGACATCTCCTCTACAGCACTGCAGTAGGGTCTCTCGTAGCCCAAACTACACAACCTGCTAAACATTACCAAATTTTCCACTGAGATTTGACAGAAAAATTAGGATTCTGATAATGGAAACAAAAAATAAAAACCTGCTGAGGGTTAAAACATTTACAATTGATTCAGATGCCCTTAGTGTTTAATTCTAGATACAGTAACTACAACCCCTGGCAAAAATTATGGAATCAGCGGCCTCGGAGGATGTTCATTCAGTTGTTAAATTTTGTAGAAAAAAAAAAAGCAGTTCACAGACATGACACAAAACTAAAGTCATTTCAAATGGCAACTTTCTGGCTTTAAGAAACACTATAAGAAATCAAGAAAAAAAAATTGTGGCAGTCAGTAACGGTTACTTTTTTAGACCAAGCAGAGGGAAAAAAATATGGACTCACTCAATTCTGAGGAATAAATTATGGAATCACCCTGTAATTTTCATCCCCAAAACTAACACCTGCATCAAATCAGATCTGCTCGTTAGTCTGCATCTAAAAAGGAGTGATCACACCTTGGAGAGCTGTTGCACCAAGTGGACTGACATGAATCATGGCTCCAACACGAGAGGATTATCAAACTCTTAAAAGAGGGTAAATCATCACGCAATGTTGCAAAAGATGTTGGTTGTTCACAGTCAGCTGTGTCTAAACTCTGGACCAAATACAAACAACATGGGAAGGCTGTTAAAGGCAAACATACTGGTAGACATCAAAGCATCAAGACAGAAAACTTAAAGCAATATGTCTCAAAAACCGAAAATGCACAACAAAACAAATGAGGAACAAATGTGAGGAAACTGGAGTCAACGTCTGTGACTGAACTGTAAGAAACCGCCTAAAGGAAATGGGATTTACATACAGAAAAGCTAAACGAAAGCCATCATTAATACCTAAACAGAAAAAAACAAGGTTACAATAGGCTAAGGAAAAGCAATCGTGGACTGTGGATGACTGGATGAAAGTCATATTCAGTGATGAATCTCGAATCTGCATTGGGCAAGGTGATGTTGCTGGAACTTTTGTTTGGTGCCGTTCCAATGAGATTTATAAAGATGACTGCCTGAAGAGAACATGTAAATTTCCACAGTCATTGATGATATGGGGCTGCATGTCAGGTAAAGGCACTGGGGAGATGGCTGTCATTACATCATCAATAAATGCACAAGTTTACGTTGATTTTTGGACACTTTTCTTATCCCATCAATTGAAAGGATGTTTGGGGATGATTAAATCATTTTTCAAGATGATAATGCATCTTGCCATAGAGCAAAAACTGTGAAAACATTCCTTGCAAAAAGACACATAGGGTCAATGTCATGGCCTGCAAATAGTCCGGATCTTAATCCAATTGAAAATCTTTGGTGGAATTTGAAGAAAATGGTCCATGACAAGGCTCCAACCTGCAAAGCTGATATGGCAACAGCAATCAGAGAAAGTTGGAGCCAGATTGATGAAGAGTACTGTTTGTCACTCATTAAGTCCATGCCTCAGAGACTGCAAGCTTTTATAAAAGCCAGAGGTGGTGCAACAAAATACTAGTGATGTGTTGGAGCGTTCTTTTGTTTTTCATGATTCCATAATTTTTTCCTCAGAATTGATTCCATATTTTTTTCCCCTCTGCTTGGTCTAAAAAAGTAACCGTTACTGACTGCCACAATTTTTTTCCTGATTTCTTATAGTTTCTTAAAGCCAGAAAGTTGCCATTTGAAATGACTTTAGTTTTGTGTCATGTCTGTCATCTGCTTTTTTTCTACAAAATTAAACAACTGAATGAACATCCTCCGAGGCTGGTGATTCCATAATTTTTGCCAGGGGTTGCAGATGCAAATTCTAGCATCGCAGGTAATCCAGCACTCAGATCCATTACGGGAGAAGACAATATGAGTGATACAACAACATTTCCAGTACAGCAAATCCTTACCAGAAATTCAAAAAGAATCTTCCAAAGGTACGGATGCATTTCTTAGTAAAGGCCTTAACTCACAACATCACAAGTACTGAATTGCCAGCAGCACCATAAAATAATGTAATCCAACCATCAGGGTTCTTCCCAGAAATTCTTAGTATAGTGGTGCTGTTGGGAACTACCACCCGAAGCGGCGCGCAACGCTTTCACTCGGTGTCCTATCCAACCTTATGTCCTGAAGCCCCAAGACAAAAATGAAAATGTTTTAGTACCGTTTCTGGTCTGATTCTGTGCTGAATTGTTGATTAGTTAAATTAAAATGTTTGTGTTTCACTGACACACAACTTATTTGAAAGAAAAAATAATGTACAGAAAGACAATTTAAAATGTGGGAGATTCTAAACTTTTTTTTTTTTAAACATTTCCCTGCATAATTTTCAATTTGAAAAGTTTGAATTCCCAAGTCACAATATCACCAGGCTGGGGGCATTCACTTCAAAGTGTGAAAAACTCACCTTGTCCTTGTGATTCAGATTTTGACACCTCTCTATACTGTCAAAAAATAAAAATAGAAAAGCAAAAGGTCCAGCTTTCCTCCCCGAGTCAGCAGGCGCATTTCTGGAAAACGTCTTATTACTCTGCATTTGTCGGCATTTCTCAGCGAGTGATGCACATTTTAGGAAAAGCAAAAACATCCCGATGGCTGGCTAACAGTGAAACGAACACTGCTTTGTCCGATAACGAAGCTTCTGAGTTTTCATTTGAAAGTGAAGGTTCGGATCTACAGAGACTGTACAGAGAGACAGGAGGCGACAAACATCACCCCAAAACTCTTAATTTTTTCAGAGCCTGTCGGGTTTTGGATTCTAAAGTGCGGTGATGCTGCCATTTGTGTCGCAGGACACTATTTTAGTCCCACTGTGAGTGTGCACATGGAATGTCTCCATGACGCTGTTTTGTATAGGATGGACACGCAGATGGATTTTTTTTTTTTTTTTAAACACTGGGAAAAAGTCTTAATACGTTATTTTCAGGAGATAAAGGACTTTCTAGCTAACCATAAGAGAACTTTGTGAGGAGCTCTGCAACACCGGCTGGCGATCGCACGTGGGGATTCCTCTGGTGGAGCGGACTTTGTAAATTACAAGTGGATGACTGTTCAGGGTTTTTTTTTTTCTTCTCAATGGAGCTGGTAGGGTTCATTTTTATTTTACTTTGAGAGTCTGTCTTGATGTGAGACTGTTCTGTAACGGAGCAGCACGCACCGCACTCGCGATGTGCACATGCACCAAGTTTTTGCACAGAGGAAAGCGGCTGCTTTTACCATGACTGCATCAAAATGAACAGTTATCACTTAAATACGAGGCATAACACAGCACACTTATATAAACTTCGTAATTAATCTGTGGTTCCTGTTATAATGTAAGCACCATTCAAGTGCATGGTTTCCTCTAAGAAATGCTGTCAGAAACACTCGGAAATTTTATGGTTTCAGTGCGATATGTCCTTTAAAACATAGAAGAATGGAAATAATGCCCAGTCACCGTCCAGCACCAAAATCTCAAAGTGTGTCTTGGTACCTGAATAGTTTCAAATTCCATTGTGCCGTTTTCCCCAAGAAAAAAAAAGGGGGGAATTACCTCAAGTACCTCGTGGTCTTGTTCATGAGTGAGGGGACGATGCAGTGTGAGATTGGCCACAGAATCGGTGCAGCAGGGGCGGTACTGCATTCGCTCTATTGTACTGTTGTCACGAAAACGGAGCTGAGCCAAAAGGCATAGCTCTCGATCTACTGGTCAATCTTCGTTCCTACTCTCACCTATGGTCATGAGGGCTGGGTCATGACCGAAAGAACTAGATCGCGGGTACAATTAGGTAAAATGGGCTTCCTTAGGAGGGTGGCTGGTGTCTCCCTTACAGATAGGGTGAGGAGCTCGGAGTAGAACCGCTGCTCCTTCACGTTGAAAGGAGCCAGCTGAGGTGGTTCGGGCATCTGGTAAGGATGCCTCCTGGGCGCATCCCTAGGGAGGTGTTCCAGGCACGTCCATCTGGGAGGAGACCCTGGGGAAGACCCAGGACTAGGTGGAGAGATTATATCTCCACACTGACCAGGGAACGCCTGGGGATCCCACAGTCAGAGGTGGTCAATGTGGCATGGGAAAGGGAAGTCTGGGGTCCCCTGCTGGAGCTGTTGCCCCCGCGACCCAATCCCAGAAAAGCGGTTGAAGATGAGTGAGTGATGAGTGAGTTCTGCCGTTGTCTTCATAAAAGCCTCCCTGTTCGCTGTCACAGAAGCTGCAATATTGTTCTTAGTCTGGGATGGGATCGATCCTGCAGCAGACAGCGCTGATCGAGTCAGCTGCGCACCTGCCTCCGTACGCTTGCTGTGCCCCGGACGGGCTGCGGTCCCCGCCAAGACAAAACAAAAAAAATGCAGAGATCTGACTTCCTGTAAGGCTTGTTTTGTCATGGTTTGTGTCAACTGGATGTAAACAGGATAAAATAAAGAGCTGAAATTGTTTATGTGAAATTTTCTGCAAAAGCGGGTTTACATGCCATTAGATTCCCACCAAGTCTACCGCTAAAACATCACAAGACGACACTACGCTATAGCGGCGCTAGATGGCAGTATGACAGTGCGGCGCCGTTGTTCTGGGGAGAACCCTGAACCATGCATATGACTACCAAGCAGTATGTGCATGCAAACAAAGTGGATGATTGTTACCACGGTTTCTCCGCATGCTGCTGCCTGCAAGGCCAGGCTGCTATTACTTGAATTTGAGCGGGTGTGGTGTCGAATAGTCAGGGCCTGTTCCCACTTTCGCAGAGCTTCTTCAAACAATTCCATTCCTGTTTAAAAAAAAAAGTAAAAAAAAGAAAACAGCTGCACAATTGTGCATTAATCACAAAAAATTTAAATCTTATTTGCTATGATTTCTATTTATTTAACACTAAATATATGACCTCAATACTTTGATTGTAGGGCTGCACCTACTGATTATTTTCATATTTGATTAATCAATTAGTTGTTTGGTCAAATAACAGAAAATGGTGATCGGTGTTTCCCAAAGCCCAAGATGATGTCCTCCAATGTCTTGTTTTGTCCACATCCCCAATATATTCAGGTTAATTTCAGAGAGGATGAGAAACCACAAAAATATTCATATTTAAGAAGCAGGAATCAAAGAATTTGGTGGGGTTTTTAAAACATAAATAAACTCAATTAATTTTGAAAGTAGTTGATTAACTTACTCACTGATTAATCACTGCAGCTCAATGTGACAGTCATATAAAACTATTAACAATGTGTAATGTGCATATTATATTCAAGTTGCAAAGGATCATTTAAAAATAAAAATCAGCATCTAAAAAAAAAAACATAAAATAAAGTATTTTCTTATCCTCAGTCAAGCAATCAAACACCTCTATGACAACGCCAAAGTCAATTACACCAAATCTGATAAGGAGTATATCATGAATTCTTAAAACCACCAGTCACAGATTACCCATTAAATAGAGATTCTCTGCATTTGCATCCTCCACTGCCCCTGATTCTTCTACCACAGGTTCCGCCTCCCAGGGAGGAGATGAATTCACAGTCTGGTTTGGGGAGAGTGGGACCCGCATCTTTTGCAGAAACACAAACATTTCAAAGAGATTAACAAAAAAAAAAAAACAATCACTGTGGAATAAAGTGGAAAAGATGAAGGTTAACGTTCAAAAGTGATGGCAAAACTGTAAAACTAACTGATGTCAGGCTGTGTGAAGAACTTGAGTGTTTACTGGGGGCTAGAGAGGAGATTCCACTCATGGTGTCGTTACTCCGAACGCTCAGGCTCATCATCGTTCGACCAGAAAATGGACCTGCTACAGAGACAACACTGTCTGCAAATGGTCTGGTAGATTTTTAACTTGTGACGCATCACATAGAAGAGAATTTAAAAAAGCCAGATGTGAATGTTTGTAAATCTCTAAACATTAAAAACTGCACACCTCTCTTTAAAGATGAGGGTCTTCCCGTCTTTATCAGTGCCTCAGGTACCCCAACAGCCTTCTGGACCTCCTTTGTCTGCCTTCTTTTTCTCCCTCTCCTTTTCAACTGATGAGCTGTGAGAGCCAACGCCACGCTGCCCAGAGCTGTGGCAAACAGCACCTTCTTCAGGCTTGGGGTAAGTTTTAGCTGAGAAAAGATAGACTGAAAGAGGTAGAAACACCTTGAGCATGACCAAACTTGGGGTACCAACAGAAAAATAATTCTCTTGAAATATTAGATTGCCAAGCACATAACAGCGTACCTGCCCAAATGTGGAATACAAAAACACTGGTATCTCAGCTACAGTCATGGCCAAAACCTGGGTGATGGACATGCCCTCTGCTTGTTTCATGGACATCTCAGAAAGCAAAAACCGGCAGGCAACAGCTGCCTCACATTAACCTCCAGGAGGACTTCCTTTCTGCTCTGGGATCAGCCACCTTAGGGCTTGTTGGTTGTCTGCAGTGGACATGTACTCCCTGCTGGTCCAGTGTCAGACTGCAGTTAGCCTACAACAAAAAGAGTTTCACAAACTGAGTCTATCAGCCTCCTTTCTATACAGTTAGTCACAAAACAAAAATTTTAAGGTTACATGGGTTACGATTAGAGCTCGACAGATATGGATTTTTTTGGGGGCCGACACCGATATTAGTGACTTTTTTTTTTAATTACTAATGATATATCTGTTAATAAATCCATAAAAACATGCCAATGACTCCTAATATATCATTATCAAACCCTTATGACAAAGAAATGTAACTGAGGCTTGATGTTTTATAGTTTAAAAATGTACACAACCAACCAACATACATCACACTGTTGTCACACTGCCTTCACTCAGATTGACAGAAGCCATGTTACATCAGTAGTCATGTAGAACACCTTGCAGTGCAACCTGGACACACTGTGTGATGAACCTGAGATCACTGGGGGTTTCGTGTCTTATCACCAGACACCCTCCTAGGCGACACGAGTGATCAGGCCCCGACTTGTGTCCACGTAGCTCACGTCGCCACTCACACCCCTCTTAATCCAGAGCCTCTGGGAAGCTTTTTCAGCTGCTTCGAAGATGTTCTTGATGGCCCTTTGTTTCTGTGGTCCACAGATGGCTAAAGTCCTAGCACCCTGTATTAAAAAAAAAGCCATGCAAAGCCCCCACAACCCACTTCAAAAAGGTTCACAGCAAGCCTTCCACCCCTGCCTTTGACACACTGCGACAAAGAGAGGCATATTTGGCTCTCATGCTTCTTCCATCCTGTCAACTCCACCAACACCCCTTGCTTGGTTGCCTTAGATATCATGACCATGTCTGGCCTAAGAGTGGTAACTGTGGTGATGTCTGGGAACATCAGCTGCCTGCCAAGATCAACCAAGAGTTGCCAATGCCTCGCCATTGAGAGTAGGCCGGCCTGTGTTTTCGGTTGTGGTTGTGACTTCTCCCCAGCACAAACAAAGGCTATGGAGCATGTTGAACGGTGTTGCCACTTGTTGGACGTGATGCTGGCAGACGGTATCTGCTACTGCTCAGAGAACCTGGTCGTGGTGGCAACGGTATCACCCCCTCTCAGGGCCTTTGGGCAGCAGCTTTAGATGTATTCCAATAACCCCTCTTCTGGCAGAGCTGGCAAGCTGGTGTGTCTGTCAGGCTCCAGGTGAACAGGTTGGAAGGAGGTGGTAGGACGTCATATACTGACTGGCCCAAGAACTTGAATCAATGAGGCTCCATTCTCCAAAGTTCTGACCAGGTGAAGTGCTGAAGTGAATCTCCTCCACTTTGGCATGCACCTTCCCTGGATGAGCTTTCACCTCTCCTTTCCCCCAGCTGTGGCAAGGTTTTGGCATACTCCCGAGCCTCCCGATGGCAAAATAATTCCATGAGTTCTAATCCAACTTGGGCAAAACTTGCTGGAATATTTGAAACTATGAGAAAAATCTTTAACAGTCCAAGGTCAAACTCAATTACAATGATTATTTCTGGGAATTGGTTTGTATACCTATGGTCACTGTGAAACAATCAATCAAGCCCAAAGGATGACCAAAGTGCTTCACAGTCATATAAAAACAAACAAACAAAAAAAAAAAAGAGAGAGAATAACTTAAGACAATAAGCAAATTTAAAACAGATACATCATTAAAAATATATATCCAAAAATAATTACAGATAAGAACCAAATAAAATGTCAGAGTGCTGTTGGTTGTGCAAAAGCCATTCTGAAAAGGAAGGTTTTTAATTTAGATTTAAAAAGACCCAAGTCAGTGATCGTGCGGTTCTTGGGGGTGGACCTTGTTCCACAGTCTGGGTGTGGCCACAGAGGAAGCCCGCTCTCCCCAGTGGGAGTACCTGGACCTCAGAACCTCTAGTACACATTGGTTAGCCAATCTCAAAACTCTGTTTTGGTCCCGATGTGTCAGCAGCTCAGCTAAGTATGGTGGGGGCAAACCATTCAGAGTCTTAAAAACAAACAAGAATTTTAAAATAAAATTCTAGCCCAAACTGAAAGCCAATGCAGAACATAGAGGACTGGGGTGATATGGTCACATCTACGCGTGTCAGTTAATAGACGTGCTGCAGCATTTTGAACCAGTTGAAGTCGACAAAGGGAAAACTGGGAGACTCCAACATAAAGTCCATTGCAATAGTCCAGTCGAGAACTAATAACAGCATGAATGGCTTTCTCCAAATCTGATTTAAAAAAGGCTTCACCTTTGCTAAAAGCCGTACTTGATAAAAACTTCACTTTATCACAGAGTCAATTTGTTTGTTGAAATTAAAACCACTGTCAAACATCATCCCAAGATTTCTGACAGTGGGTTTAACAGACAATCAGAAGTCATATCACTTTTCTATTGATCAGATGACCATGAAAGGTCAAACACAAGGTCAGAACTCTTTGAGGACAATATGGACTTGACCCTTAAGTGCCTATCCGTATATAGCCATATTATTGACACAAAATTCTATCCATGCGCAACCTTGTTAACTGTTCAATATGGTTAGAGTTTATCTCATAGCCATTTGTATGTGGCATACGAATGGTTATAAGATGTGCAATAAGTTCAAGCTATGACCCATTAAAGAGTGTAAGATGCTGCAATGCAAGTGGTAGGACATGGTATTTCCAAGCCAAGGGTCCTGGTTTTGAATCCCAGTCATGTTCAAAACTTTTTTTCTACTTATATGAATGCACATACGACAATCATCAACCATACATAGTTACAAATATTTTAGAACAGAGCAAGTGATTAAGATATTCATCCATCCATCTTCTACACCATAGGTGTCAAATTGATTCCAGAAAGGGCCAAGAGGGTGCAGGTTTTCTTTGTAACCACCAACTCCAGCAGGTGATTTCACTGATGAACATCACTTTGAGCAGATGGGAAGAGTTTATCAGTGAAATCACCTGGTGGAGTTGGTGGCTACAAAGAAAACCTGCACCCTCTTGACCCTTTCTGGAATCAGTTTGACACCTATGTTCTACACCCACTTACTGCAATTAAGGGAGGGTGCTGGAGCCTATACCAGCAGTCATAGGGTATAAGCCAAGATTCACCCTTGACAGGACGCCGGTCTATCACAGGACCACATAACATCACCTTGTCAAAATGTAATTTTGGTCAATGTACATACAGGAAACAAAAGTAAGGTACACAGCTTCATTAGATACATGACCTAGAAGCACTACGTAGATAGAATGGCATGTTATCAAGGCAGTGGCTATCTGTACATTAGCCATATTCGCTTAGTGAACTTCTATATATACAAGGTTGGGTAGGATTACTTTGAAAGAATACATGTGGATTACATGTATGTATGTAAATACATTTGGATTACTTGTAATCTGATTACTTTTGGATTACATTTCAAAGTAATCCTACCCAACCCTGTGTGTGTGTGTGTGTATATATATATATATATATATATATATATATATATATATATATATATATACACACACACACACACACACACACACACACACACAAGTCCCTTCGGCTGCTCCCTTGTTTGCACTCGGGGTTGCCAGCAAATTTAAGGTGGATCTGCATGTTGAATTGGCACAGGTTTTACGCCGGATGCCCTTCCTGACGCAACTCCACATTACATGGAGAAATGTGGCAGGGGTGGGATTTGAACCCGGAGCCTTCTGCACTGAAACCAAGCGCTTCAAGCGCTTTAGGGGTGGTGGCCAAATTGGTGTGTGTGTATATACATATATGTATGTATGTATGTGTGTGCGTAGTTTGTTTTTTGCAATATCTTCCCAACCATAACTTGCACTGTCTCAAAATGATCAACTTTACTTTTCAGACAAAACCTGTCAATACAACCATGAAGCAGAGCAACTTGCCTTTGAATCACTATTTACTTACTGAAGTATGTAGGCAGAGGACAAGCCTGTCTTACAACTCAATGACACACGGCAGGTGCGGCTTAAATATCAGAAATGTCATCAGAATGTTTCATTCTGCCAGACACCAGTCTGATTCCCCCCAATCTTCGAGCACTCCCCTTCACCACAGAATGCACTGAAAGTGAAACAAGATAGACTCTCTGAGGACAAAAGTATAAGCTGGCAAAATCTTCCCCTAGTTTTTTCGTAAAATACGAATGCTAATTGTAACAATTTTGTTCATAAGAAAACTCCAGCAGCAGCAAGCAGGCAGGCAGCACAGTTCAATGGCGAACAAGTTCACGTTAGCTAGCCCGCTAGCTAGCCGAACTCAACCTGACCTGTCAGCATCACACATCACACCATCAGCCGGTGTAACACAAACACCGACTACGGCGCTTTCAGCCGACACCACGGCAGCATTCACAGGCTCCACAAACACTACCGTTAATCCCGCAGACAAGTACGTACGTGAGCGCAAAAACGTCAAAGGACATTCCCGTGTCACGATGAAAGCAGCACACCAGATTTCTGGTGGGAGGCGGAGCTTTACGCCAGAGGCAGGAATACTGGCGTGAATATCAGTCAATCGGTCACGGACTACAAGTGCTCGACCTTCATCAACCAATAAGATAAAGCATGGGCGTTGCAAACGCCTACAAAATCCAATCAGGGCGAGATCAGAGAGCAGCGTCTGCATGAACAAAAATCAAACGCGAAGGACAAATATTCTCTTATAAACACAAAACTAAATTTATGGAGATGGAAACACCACCCGCAGCCACTAATTTTTATTTTTTAAGATTAAGTTTAGGTTGTATTGTAATTGTCAGAAGTGTATCTACTTAATAACTACAGAAATATAAACATTCACAAATTATTGTACATTTTATGTATTAACTGTGTTTGTATTATATTTTATTTTATAGTCTATTTAATTATCATTTGTATGGATTTTATATTTCCTGGTTTGGTTTGATTTTGTTTCTTTTTTTGTGCCTAGGTTTTATTTTCCGTCATATTGGTGGACTACTACCGGTTAAAAAATTTCAGAATAAAAATGATACCGTACAGAAAATCAAAACTATATATACTACCGTTTTAGATATATTTCAGACTATTCCCGCAGGCCTCAGTTTTATTACAGTGATAAAATATGAATATTGTGTGTGTTAGTGTCTAGTTTATCCTCATGTGAGAGTTCCTATGTATACCCAGTTATGATGAATAGGGGATTATGTGTGATTAAATGTGATTGTGGCTGTTCAACATAAACTGTTAGTAGTGGAGCAGATAAGTTTGATTTTTGAGCAGAATTGTTCACTTGGTGATACCAGCATCAGATTTGCCATGAATGTTCTTCATAAATCAGTGTTTGAAAAAAAAACAAAAATGCGGGTTACTTGAAAATCCAATAGGGCGGCCAGGTAGGGGTCAAAGAATAATTATACAGGGGTCAAAATGTAAAAATGCTCCAATCATATTGAAAGCTATACCACATTATGTGTCTGGTCACAAAGATTCCAAAAAAGGTATAGTTTGGACTATCTGTGACTGAATATTATGAAGTTATGGGGTTAAAACAAGAAGAATGGAAAAGGTCAGTTTCAGTTTGTACAGGGGTCAAAAGTTAAAGTTGTTCCAATCTTTGTAAAATGTGATGCAAATTATTGGTTGAGTTAATAGGGTTTTAAAAAGGAATAGTTTGCACCATGTATGTGTCATGCTCAGTTGTCACATTACAGGGTAACATCTGTCACATGCCATAGAATCCAATGTACGTCGACATTGTTTGAGATGTACTTTGCAAACCAAGCATTCAGCACAGTCAAAACGATTCCATTTATTTACCCTATTAGCTCAACCAATAATTTGCACCACCTTTTACCAAAATTGGAGCAACTTTAACTTTTGACTCCTGTACAAACTGAAATTGACCTTTGTCACCATTCTTGCTGTTTTTATCCCATAACTCCATAGCATTCAGTCATAGATAGTCCAAACTACACCTTTTTGGATTTTTTGTGATCAGACACATAATGTGGTATAGCTTTCAATATGATTGGAGCATTTTTAAATTTTGACCCCTGTGTAATTCTTCATTGAGCCATACCTGGCCGCCATATTGGATTTTCAAGTGGCCCAAGCTTTTTTCTCAAACACTGATTTATGAAGAACATTCATGCCAAATCTGATTTTTTGTATCACCAAGTGAAAGATTGTTTCCGTTATCTGCTGCACTATAGTCCGAGGGCCCGACATACACATTTCAGTTGTCAGACGTTTAGCGCGTCACTGATTTATTTTGAAATCTCAAAGCCAAAACAGGAAATCGGACGTTCATGGGGCAGCCTTTGACAGGAATTTCTGAGGGAGATGCGGGAGGTAGGCCTGGATGGAAGAAATATCCATGCAAAGTATTTTAGAATTAGAGTCAAGTTGAAAGGGAAGACGTTGGTTTTTTTTTATTATTATTATTATTCCGAGTGGAAAATGGGCTGTTACGATATGACGCATTACTGGAATAGTCCTGAAGATGGCAGCAATGCAACAGTTTGGACGCTGGCTGCCGATATACCCCAGAGAAGAAGAAGAAGAAGAAGAAGAAGAAGGGAATGTTTATTTTTCGGTGTAGCGTTTTACTCAAATTAACATGGAGCTTGATGTTAAACAGCTGAAGAAATGAGTTCCGTCGGGTTCTGTGCAAAAGAGTTTCGCTGCACTTCTTGATATGAAGTCTAAGGTAGTAAGTAATTAGTTTATATGTTGTTTTTGTTGTTAGAACCTTCCTGTGAGCCTGTGTCTGTCCTCACAGAGGCTCCCGTGGCTTTGCTTGCTCAGTCTGAGTCTTTGTGTCGTGCTTTGGTTGGGTCACGTGATCACGGGGGACGGGCCGCCGCCTCCTGAGCTGAAGAGTTCCGGGCTCAGAGGGTACCAGAGGATCAGCTCTGGTACCACCAACCAGGTGAGAGGTTTCTGCTGCTCACACACATCACACACCCACACCACACCACACCACGTGGGTTTAAAATCCAGAGATTCCACATTTTTCTCCATAAAAATCCCCTGTGGTGACATGTAGGAAGAAGAGGGACTGATCACTGAGTCTCATAAAGCTTCTGAACAAGAAGAAAAACATTATTTTGAAAAGTACAGGAAATAGTAAAAGTTATCATAGATAAGCACAGAGCAGCCCATATATTCCCTCTGATGTAGGTCAGTGTCACAAAACATAACTTACATCCTCTCACACTAGCTGATTAAAGGGTTAGGATAAAGGTTGAGAGAACTAGTACACTGACACAAATTGAAAAATGGGAATAAACCTGTGATCTGGCTGATAGTCAACTACATATACATTTGGACAATGACCTTTTTTTTTTTTAGCTCTGGTCAAATCAAAATCAAATCAAATTTATTAATTTTTATGGTGCCAACTCATGATGAGATCGCCTCAAGGCGCTTTGCGCAACACAATACCGAAAACAGAAAAAAATGTACGGTAATAAAAAAAAACTGAAAACAATAAATAGACAAAACCATAAAAGAGCACAAGAATAAAAACACATAACACAATAAAACTAATGATAAACAAGGAAAACAAATGGGTTTTTAGTCTCAATTTAAAAGTCTCCACGTTATCCAACTGCCGTATGTGTGCTGGGAGATCATTCCATAGAGCTGGGGCACAGTATGAGAAAGCTCTGTGACCAGCAGACTTTTTATTCACCCTGGGAGCACATAAAAGTCCTGCACCCTGTGAGTGCAGGGCCCGAGCTGGTATGTAGGGCTTGACCAGGTCAGCCAGATAGGGAGGTGCAAGTCCATGAACAATTTTAAAGGTCAATAACAGAACCTTAATATCCCATCTTGTAGTGACAGGAAGGCAGTGAAGGAATCCCAAAATGGGCGTAATATGGTGAAACTTTCTGCCTTGAGTCAAAAGTCTGGCAGCAGCATTTTGAACCAGTTGAAGACCCCTAATGTTGGACTGCGGCAAACCAGAAAATAGAATATTACAGTTGTCCAGTCATGAAGAAACAAATGCATGTATCAAAGTCTCAGCATCAGTCATAGACAGGATGGGAGGAATCTTTGCTACATTTCGCAAATGGAAGAAAGCAGTCCTCGTAATGTCTCTAATGTGGTCATTGCCACAGTGGAGTTGACATGAAACAATAAAGATGTGCTTGTATTGCAGATGGGTGCTTCCCAACCTTTTTTCTTGGAGCCCCCACCACTTGTATTTGAAAAGCCTTTGGCTGAGAGTGTAACGCGTGCACCCCATGCTGTAGTATGCCATTTTCACTATCCCCAGATTCGAATCCTGGTCTGGATGCCCTTTGCTGCATGTCCCTCTCCACATATTTCATTGTCTCTATAATGACTGGCGCATAGTAGTCTTTGCTGCTTTGCTTAGCGGCGGCCTCTGTGTGAGGCTAGCCTTTGAGAATAAAGCCTGGGTCCCACTGAATAATGAAGGAGGAGCCACGCATGGGTATGTCAGTGATTATTTGAAGAATGACCAACGTTTTCATCTATCACGTATCCGCTATGAAGGTGCCTCTATGTGCCTCTCTGTACCCCGCATGTGCCACGACTGACTGGTCATTAGAGCCTTGAATGGCTCACATCAGCCACACTAAGCCATGTAGTGCCATGACAACGCCATGTTGGTGCACGTTTAGGCATGGGTTTGGTCCAAACCTCCAGCCCTCCCACACCCGGTCCCTTTAAAGTGTGGGTTTTCAATTCACAGATTCACAGCAGCATTTAAAGGTTTCCCATTTTTTTAAACGCAGTCCAAAAATAGACACTCCAGCACAGTTCTGCGGTTGTGCGCTGTGCGACAGGCTGCTGTCCACCTGTAATGCTACAAAATAATTATTTTATATAGAGTCCAGTGCACAGAGCAGGTGGAATTGTGCACGCAAGAGGAGAGCCGCTCCAAAAATAGCCTCTCAGGTCCTGCGTAGGTGCCAGGCGCACGGATAATGGGCTTTTAGCAGCCTTGTAAGCACCACGCAAATGCCTCTAAGCCGTCGCAGTAACTCGTACACAAACTGCACCACGCTGTTGTTGCTAAATTTTGACCTTCTTGAAATTAGCACCACGCTCAGAGAGGAGCCTTGTTAACTGAAGATAATGCTTCTAAGAGCCACTCAGAGCCATGAAACTCCCACGATAGTTGAAGAAACCCTCTCATAGCAAAGAAAACATGCTGCGTGGCTCCTCCTTCATCCTTCATTATTCAGTGGGACCCAGGCTTAATGGGTTTCAGAGCAATGCGTGGGACTTTGGGCGGCTGGTGTGAAAGGCCCGTTACTTTTCTACTGGCGCCTTGTAGGTTTTTGTGTAGTCTTTATTTTTCAATTGTGCAAAAGTCAGCGGCTCCATGGTGGCTTATAGTTGGCTTAGTGCAAGAAGGTCCTGTGTGCAAAAGTCAGTGTGCATGCATAGACACACACAAAAACCCTGTCTGGTTTACATGTTGTGCTTTTCATACAGGAGACATGTTTATGTGTCACTTAGAAGGATCACCATCAGTGTACAAAGTCATAAATACCTCCTGTGCACAAAAAAGTCTATCACAAATTCTTTCCTTTTTTTTTTTCTTCTGTTTAACAGTTCCTGGACTTGCGTTGCAGCCACTGTGCCTTGGTGTCCAGCTCAGGTCAGATGCTGGAAGCTGGTGCAGGAGAGGAGATTGACAAAACTGGATGTGTGATTCGGATGAACAATGCACCCACTGGGGGGTATGAGAATGATGTAGGAAGCCGCACCAGTGTCCGTGTTGTGTCCCACACCACCGTCCCCCTGTTACTAAAAAATGAGCATGCTTATTTCCAGCAATCAGCAGACACAGCATATGTCTTCTGGGGTCCGGAAAGGACCATGAGGCAAGACGGGAAGGGACACATTTTCAATATTCTCCTGAAATTAGCGAGAAAATATCCGCATGCGAGACTCTACGCTGTGACCAGACAGAAGATTCAGTACTGTGATCGCGTGTTTCAAAATGAAACTGGGAAAAACAGGTAATGTGTGATGTTAGACAAGAATGGTAAAATGTGCGTTTTCCTCCCTAATATTTCAGTTTTTGATGTCTCTCACTTAGAATGAAGACGGGGGCATTTCTCAGCACCGGATTCTTCACTGTGATTCTTGCTATAGATCTGTGTGACAGCATCCACATTTATGGGATGATCGATGATGAATACTGCAGGTGAGATTTCTCTCTTCAAACTTTGATCGTAAATAATCGTAATCCACATTTGACGCTTTCTTTGTCCCTGCAGCCAAGCCAATCACAGCGCTGTTCCTTACCACTACTATGAGCCGGGCAAGGTTGATGAGTGTAGAATGTACAAGTTCCATGAGCGTGCACGCTACGGGGGCCACCGCTTCATCACTGAGAAGGCCATCTATGCCAAATGGGCAACTCGCCACAAGATTGAGTTTAAGTACCCTTCATGGAGAAACTATCATCTTGAGGTAGTTCCTTGAACTTTTTGGTGGCACTGTTCACATTTGTTTGCTACTGGTTTTCTTGACGTTTGTTGTTGCCAGAGCACTTTATAAAAAAAGCTGTGTTCAAAAAATTTGAAATGGTTCAGTGTAAAACAACAACAAAAAGATGTTTCTGTGTCAAAGTCAACCAATTTTGCTGTCATTTAGGAAGGAAGGGAGTGGTTGCATATTTTGGAGTTGAAACTTTGGCATGAATTACAACTTTCAGCATAATTAATTGCAATCTGCAGATTTGTGCAGATCCCCCACTCCAAATCAGTGCAGTAGATAAGTGAGTATTTACAGAGGAATCCTTCAAATGGTGATGCAAGCACCAAATTTGGCACAAATACTCCTTAGACATTATTCCTTGGCATTCGGTTCATCCCGTAGCACCAGTTCTGCTTAAATTGGCTGTCTAAGCAGCTCGCATTCCACGCCCAGCTCCAAGCCAGCAAGCCAGGCTTCTTAAAGTTTGACAAGAGGTTGAGATAGTTTCTGCCAAGGCCTCTAAGCATTCGCTTTACCAGATAAAACTGCGAGCGGTGAATACCAGCTATCCTGAGGGAACCAGCTACTAGGTGGTTCGATTAGTCTTTCGTCCCTATACCCAGGTCGGACGACCGATTTGCACATTAGGACCGCTGCCCGCCTCCACCAGAGTTTCCTCTGGGTTCGCCCTGCCCAGGCATAGTTCACCATCTTTCAGGTCCTATCACACGCGCTCATGCTCCACCTCTCCGACAGCACGGGTGAGACGGGCCGGTGGTGCGCCCAGTGTGTTCTGCAAAATGTCCCCATGCCACCAAGCTTCCAGCCTCATCCGTTTAGCTAGACCATGCTCATAAAAACTCCCAATTTGACTGATTTTCCACTCAGGCTTTACTGTAATTTTCAGGTGTATTCTGTTCAGTGTTTTGCTTTATGCCTAATCACTGTAGTTTACTATGCAGTGTACTTCTTTATACGTTAAAGATGAATGATTGTGCATTCTACTTTTAATTAGTTCTGGTAGCAGTCAGTATATAGTACAGCAGATAACAGAATGTTTACAGTGGAATCGTTCAAATGGTGAAACAAGCACCAAATTTGGCACAAATACTCCTTAAACATTAGTCTTTTGAAAAAACCCACTTGCCACTTGAATTTTCAAAAGGCAGCCATGTACGGGTCAATTGAGGATTTACACAGGGGTCAAAAATTCAAAATCTTCTCATCATATTGAAACCTATACCACGTTATTTGTCTGATCATAACGATTCCAAAAAAGTATAGTTTTGGCTATCTACGAATGAATGTTCTGGAGTTATGGGGTAAAACAGCAAGAATGGTGACAAAGGTCAGTTTCAGTTTGTGCAGGGGTCAAAAGTTAGTTACTCCATTTTTGGTAAAAAAAAAAAAAGTGGTGCAAATTATTGGTTGAGCTAATAGGATTATTAAATGGAATAGTTCTGACTGTGTTGAATGCTTGGTCTCCACAGTAAAGGTCAAACAATATTGACGTCCATTGGATTCTACGACATGTGACATATGTTACCCCATAACATGATAACTATGGATGGCGCATGGTGCAAACTATTCCTTTTTGAAACCCTGTTCACTCAACTAATAATTTGCACCACCTTTTACCAAACTTGGAGTAACTTTATCTTTTGACCCCTGTACAAACTGAAACTCACCTTTGTCACCATTCTTGCTGTTTTTACCCCATAACTCCATAACATTCATTTGTAGATAGCCCAAACTATACCATTTTGGAATCGTTATGATCAGACAAATAACGTGGTATAGGTTTCAATATGATGAGAGCATTTTCAGTTTTAGAACACTGTGTAAATCCTCAATTGACCCCTACCTAGCTGCCTTTTGAAAATTCAAGTGGCAAGTGGGTTTTTTAAAAAGACTGATGTTTAAGGAGTATTTATGCCAAATTTGGTGCTTGTTTCACCATTTGAATGATTGCTTCAGTTATCTGCTGCACTAGTAGCCAGAAACTCCAAAAAGTCTTACATCAAATGCAAAATTGGTCAAGTAACTTTGGATTGGGTACATTTTATTCTGTATTACAGTATTTTTAAAAAAATCTTTCCTGTGTTTTTATTGTGCATGTTTAGATTAGTTTGCTTTTATACACCCAGCTGCAATATTTAAAGGTGTGAAATAGGTTTGGTCAGAAGGTGTTTCCATAGTGAGTTGACTGTCATTCAACCCCTCACACAGTTTGTACCTCGTAGGTGCGGATTCAGTACGTATAATGGTGTTATATCTGACTTTTACATTATGTCACCTCAGAAGACAAACTGCCATCATGATCAAACTGTGTTCCAATGGTACTTCAAAAAGGTTTGTGATCAAGAACTCATCTCACTAATCGTTGCGTGCTGTCTGTGTGTGATTGCTGCCTCAACTGAGCATAGCAATTGGAGGTTTGAATGAAAATGTTCAGAGCCAGGAAAATAAGTGCTTTTAAAAAAAAAAAAAAACTTTTTCTTGCATGGACTTTGAGAACTGATTTACGGTAATTTGGGGGTGCTGAATCTGAATCTGGGCTCAGATTCTCTCTATCACATCACTTTTTTTTTTCCTTTTTTTTGCAATCTGCATGTTCCTTATTGATGGATTATGCAAAAGTTGCTCATTCACTTACAAGTTTGACGCTGCTAATCATGGACAAAAGCAGCTTCAAAAGCATAGTTTTTAAACCAGGTTTGCAAAATGTGAACAAAAAGCCGTAATATCGTTTATGGCCCAAATAGTGCAGCAAATAACAAACAATACTTCACATGGTGATACAAGCACCAAATCCAGCGCAAATTCTCCTTAGACATTGCTCTTTTGAAAAAACGACGGGCCACTTGAATGTTCAATAGGCGGCCACGTAGTGGCCAATTAAACAGTTTCACAGTTAAAATATAAAAATGCCTCAATCATGTTGAAACCTATACCACATTATTTGTCTGATCATAAAGATTCCAAAAAGGTATTGTTTGGACTATCTATGACTGAATGTTACGGGGTAAAATCCTTAAGAATGGTGACAAAGGTCAATTTCAGTTTGTACAGGGGTCAAAAGTTAAAGTTGCTCCAATTTTAGTTAAAAAAAAAAAAGTGATGCATTGGAATAATAAATGGAATAGTTTTGACTGTATTGAATGCTTGGCCTCTAAAGGTCAAATAATGTTGACGTCCATTGAATTCTATGACATGTGACATATGTTACCCTGTAAGTGATAACTAAGCATGATACATGGTGCAAACTATTCCTTTTTGAAACCCTATTAACTCATCCAATAATTTGCATTACCTTTGAACAAAATTGGAGCAACTGTAACTTTTGACCCCTGTACAAACTGAAGCTGAACTTTGTCACCATTCTTGTTGTTTTTACCCCATAACTCTATAGAATTCAGTCATAGATAGTCCAAACTATACCTGTTTGGAATCTTTACAATTAGACAAATAATGTGGTATAATTTTCAATATGACTGGAGCATTTTTATATTTTGACCCCCTTGTAATTCTTCTATTGAAAATTCAAGTGGCCTGTCGGTTTTTTAAGAGTAATATCTAAGGTGTATTTTGGTGCTTGTATCACCATTTGCAGAATTCTTCTGTAAATATTCTGTTATCTGCTGCACTAGAAGAGGTGTGTGAGACTGCAGCTTTTGCTTCAATACTTGATAGCTGTTTCCAGACAAAGTAGTAAGGTTAAGAAATGTTATTTTTAAACACACTTGACTGTAACAGCGTTCCATATATGGGTGCTTAAAAGCAACAATTTTTTTAAACTTTCGGCAAAAAAAAAAAAAAAAAAAAAATGTTTTAAAAAATTGTGACGTGATTGGCAAAAACTAACACCAGATTTGGATTCAGCGCCCCCAAATTACCCAAAATCTGTTGAAAAACTCCATGCAAGGAAAATCGTGTTGACCGGTGTCATCCATGTGAGAATTCTGCACATTTGGCATCTAAATGAGACATGTCTCGGTATTGTGCTTTACGTTTGAATGTAACTGTCACATAAAGTGAGTTATTACGTTTTCGGGCCAAGTGGGGCATCAGCTTTAAAAGCCATTTAGTCTTTTATGCTGCTTTATTGATGATTTTAAGTGGGAATGCTGCCTTCAGTTGTATAATGCTTATTTTGTGACTAATTCCAAAGAGTATTATATTAATTGCACTGAGCAAACTGCTGTTACATGTTTTACTGTTATTTCTATCACAAATGTGACTTTGTTTTACTGACTGCATGAAATATGTCTTGAATTGATCTTAAATGTATTGTGTTTTGATACTTCATTATCTAATCATGCCTGACAAAGTCAAAGCAGATTTCTGTTGAATGTGAACTTGCATATGAGTCGCCAAAGGTCCAAGTCTAAAAATGGGTGCCAAGCTAAATAAATGCTGACACACTGTGTTTTTCTGAATCAAAGTGTGTTAAAGTTGGTTATAATTTGTCTATGCATTTATGTGCTTGTCCAACAACACATGTGCACCAAGTCATACTATACAGAATGTGTCTCTTATACAGTATTTGTGTAAAAAAACAAACAAAAAAAAACACATGCCAGGGGTTAATACAGTTAATACAGGTGCGGGGCCTTAGAGGCTCCTGGTGAAGCATGATCATGTTTAAATTTGAACTTTTTTAAGATGCACGCCTTTAGGATGTCTATATGTGGTTAAAAAATCCTGTACATCTACCGTATTCATCATGTTGCACAAGTGCAACTATATGCAATAAATGTTGCAGTGAAAAATAGACCCTGCAGTGAGAGCACACCCAAATGGTGTTCAATCAACTCTGTCAAAAGCTCACAATCTAATTGGAAAAAGAAACAAAAGCTCACAACTTTGTCAAAGGTAATTTTTTTTTTTTTTTTCAAAGAGAGAGCAAGAACACATGCGCCTGATTGCATAATTCAAAAATAGAACGTGATGCTAAAATATCCTCGGCCATATGAGCATAAAAATGGAAAATGAATGTGACCTTTTGACCGCTTAAAGTAGGTTAACATTAGCCATCTTTGAACTTGTCCAAGGTCTGTATCCCAAGAATGTTCCCTGTGAATTTGAAGACCCTGGCAGTAATATGATTGGACTTATGTTGATCACAGACAGACGGATGGAGGCAAAGTCTCGATGGCCATATGTTGGCCTTGGGCAATAACAAGACAGTATACCTTTGATGTGTTGGTATTTTTTCATACCTGTAACACCAACAAAGGCCACTACCCCAGCGGCTGCAAGTGGAGGTGTTCAGCAGCTCATGACTGGAGCTACTCACAACTGAGCAGTTCTTAGCCAGATCTGCAATGTTGAATTTGAATTGAGCAGTTTCCTAAGCAGACCTGCTCAAGATTGCATGAGGTGTACCTTCTCTGGGGGTATTGAGTGTGTTTACAACCCCTGGCAAAAATTATGGAATCACCGGCCTCGGAGGATGTTCATTCAGTTGTTTAATTTTGTAGAAAAAAAGCAGATCACCTACATGACACAAAACTAAAGTAATTTCAAATGGCAACTTTCTGGCTTTAAGAAACACTATAAGAAATCAAGAAAAAAAGATTGTGGCAGTCAGTAACGGTTACTTTTTTAGACCAAGCAGAGGAAAAAAATATGGAATCACTCAATTCTGAGGAAAAAATTATGGAATCACCCTGTAAATTTTCATCCCCAAAACTAACACCTGCATCAAATCACATCTGCTTGTTAGTCTGCATCTAAAAAGGAGTGATCACACCTTGGAGAGCTGTTGCACCAAGTGGACTGACATGAATCATGGCTCCAACACGAGAGATGTCAGTTGAAACAAAGGAGAGGATTATCAAACTCTTAAAAGAGGGTAAATCATCACGCAATGTTGCAAAAGATGTTGGTTCACAGTCAGCTGTGTCTAAACTCTGGACCAAATACAAACAACATGGGAAGGTTGTTAAAGGCAAACATACTGGTAGACCAAGGAAGACATCAAAGCGTCAAGACAGAAAACTTAAAGCAATATGTCTCAAAAATCAAAAATGCACAACAAAACAAATGAGGAACGAATGGGAGGAAACTGGAGTCAACGTCTGTGACTGAACTGTAAGAAACCGCCTAAGGGAAATGGGATTTACCTACAGAAAAGCTAAACGAAAGCCATCATTAACACCTAAACAGAAAAAAACAAGGTTACAATGGGCTAAAGAAAAGCAATCGTGGACTGTGGATGACTGGATGAAAGTCATATTCAGTGATGAATCTCGAATCTGCATTGGGCAAGGTGATGATGCTGGAACTTTTGTTTGGTGCCGTTCCAATGAGATTTATAAAGATGACTGCCTGAAGACAACATGTAAATTTCCACAGTCATTGATGATATGGGGCTGCATGTCAGGTAAAGGCACTGGGGAGATGGCTGTCATTACATCATCAATAAATGCACAAGTTTACGTTGATATTTTGGACACTTTTCTGATGTTTAAGGATGATGAAATCATTTTTCAAGATGATAATGCATCTTGCCATAGAGCAAAAACTGTGAAAACATTCCTTGCAAAAAGACACATAGGGTCAATTTCAACGAGCAGATGTGATTTGATGCAGGTCTTAGTTTTGGGGATGGAAATTTACAGGGTGATTCCATAATTTATTCCTCAGAATTGAGTGAGTCCATATTTTTTTTCCCTCTGCTTGGTCTAAAAAAGTAACCGTTACTGACTGCCACAATCTTTTTTTTCTTGATTTCTTATAGTGTTTCTTAAAGCCAGAAAGTTGCCATTTGAAATTACTTTAGTTTTGTGTCATGTCTGATCTGCTTTTTTTCTACAAAATTAAACAACAGAATGAACATCCTCCGAGGCCGGTGATTCCATAATTTTTGCCAGGGGTTGTATAACTGAGCCGGTTTTACCCCGATCTGCTCAAATGTGCTGTTAGTGCAGCAGATACTAGAATATTTAGAGGGGAATCCTGCAAATGGTGATAAAAGCATCAAATTCGGCAGAAATACTCCTCAGACACTCCTCTTTTGAAAAAGAAAAAAAAAACCGATAGGTCACGTGAATTTTCAATCTGTGTTCAGGTAGGGGTCAATTGAAGAATTACACAGAGGTCAAAATTAAAAGATGCTCCAATCATGTTGAAAAATATTCCACATTATTTGCCTGATCATAAAAATTCCAAATTCTGTGACTGAATTCTATGGAGTTATGGGATAAAAACAGTAAGAATGGTGACAAAGGTCAGTTTCATTTTGTACAGGGGTCAAAAGTTAAAGTTGCTCCAATTTTGGTAAAAAGTGCTGCAAATTACTAGTTGAGTTAACACAGTTTTAAAAAGGAATAGTTTTGACCATGTATCATCCTTACTTATCACGTTACGGGGTAACATATGTCACATGTCATAGAATCCAATAGACGTAGACCTTGTTTGACCTTTACTTTGGAGACCAAACATTCAACACTGTCAACACTATTCCATTTATTAATCCTATTAGCTCAACCAATAATTTGCATCACTTTTTACTAAAATTGGAGCAACTTTAACTTTTGACCCCTGTACAAACTGAAACTGACCTTTGTCACCATTCTTACTGTCTTTATCCTGTAACTCCATAGAATTCAGTCACAGATAGTCCAAACTATACCTTTTTGGAATCTTTATGATCAGGCAAATAATGTGGAATATTTTTTAATATGATTAGAGCATCTTTTAATTAATCGGTTTTTCAAAAGAGTAGTGTCTAAGGAGTGTTTCTGCCGAATTTGATGCTTTTATCACCATTTGCATGATTGTTTTACTTATCTGCTGCACTATAGCATTATATAAAGGTGACAGGTGAGTAGATTTGACAGTATCTCTCAAACTGCCAGCATGGAGATTATCAAGACCAATATAATAATTCACTTGATATATGATGTTACATGTAACACTTCCTTGTTTCTTCTAAAAAATAAATTTTTCAACGTTGTGAGCTTTTATCTGCATACTATATTTCTCCTTTGCCGTTCCCCGTACATGCACTTCAGATGTCTGGTCTTCTTCTTATACAGGAGGTTCTTAGCATTTCTAGTAATCCAAGGCTTGTTGTTTGGAAAGCAGTGCACAGTTTTTTGTGGGAACAGCAACGTCCATACAGAAATTTAAGTACTCTGTAGTGGAGTGTGTGACTCCCCTCAATGTCCTCCTCATGGCCTCTCCAAAGACCATGTGTCATTGTCATTTGTGGAATGTGACCGTAGAGTAACACTGTCCACAGAGATCTACACAATTATGTAAATATAAAGTAAACAAGGACAGGAAAAAAGTTTAAAACATGAAAAAGACACAAGACAAAAAGAGCTAGTGGAAAGGCTGCCACAGCTGCGCTCTCACAACACAGTTTAAATCCTGTTACTTCTGAATACATTTTTGAAATAATCAAGTTTTTTGGCTATTTTAAGCTTCCTTAAAAATGGAAAATTAGAGTTAAAAAAAAAAAAAGACTGTCCACCTGCAGCATGTTTGTGGCCCATCAAGCGGCAGCGGCCCATACTTTGGGAATCACTGGGCTTGCACTGCCACTGTTCCCACCGTTCCTCTAACGTTAATTTACTGGTTGCATTTCGCATTACGCACAAATAATTAAGCTCCAGATACCTTCCCGATCTTTATTTATTTATTTTAACGTAAACTTGACAGAACGCAAATACTGCTGCAGCTGTGACGTCAGCAAGTGGTGCAGGAAGAGAGCGCGCGCGCGAGGAGGATGAGGAGACATCAGACCTCCAAAAACCATGAAACGGTAAATACGATTAAAAAAAAAATACATATCACACGTTACGACAACTACCAAGGCAAGAATAACATCGAAGAACGCGATATAGTTTTGTTTTTTTTTACGTGTCTAAAGGTGCGCCACCAGCGGACGTTATGCGTAACACGGTGTTTTTGTCCAAATAAAAAGCATTTCGCCAAATAAATACCTGCAGCTTGACGTTTGGTTGCATGTGATATCTGCTTCAAACGAGTGATGTGAATGAGGGTTTATTCTGTTGCTACCAGGAATGATGACAGACAGCCACAGACGTGTCGGTGAGAAGACAGCATGGGCTTCACGGATCAGGTAAGAAGTAAGAAGCTGCTGCCCGTCTGTCTGTACGTGCGCATGACACGCAAGAAGCAACGGTCTTTTTTTTTAGGATAACAAACGGGGATGGTCCTTGGGTGAAGGAGGGGCCGATTGCATGTTATGTCAGAGTCGATCTCCCCTGGATTGGAATCGTTTATTGCACAAACAGCAGTGGCCCCAGATCTAGACTTTGGAAATGAAAACGAGCTCATTATCCAACCAGCATCACTAACTGTGCAACAGGTCTGTTGGATGTTGCATAACCAATCCAAAGTGGCTTTTTGTAACCAGTGTGAATTTGGCACGGGGTTTGATATTCAGTAACTGGAGCTAGCTCTTGTCAGATACTTGATGAGCATACCAGATGGTGTCCTAGAACAGTGATTCTCGATCGTCAGGGGTGCCGTGGGCAATTATCAAATATCACCATTATCGGGTGTATGTGCTGTAATAGTGTGGCAGATGGTGTAATGCTCTTTTATTCCAGTAGATGGCAGCAAAGCGCGCAGTAGCGCTGAGCCGTGTGCCGACAAGGAGGCGTGATCGCCATTTTAATTCCGGGCAAGTTAGTGATTTGTGTGCATAAAAGTTCACTTAGTCTCGTCAAAAAACAGGTGGAATACGCCGGAAAGCTGCGCATGTTGGCAAAGTCACAAACGGAGAAACAAGGGAGACAATATTTCCTTCCATAAGTAAGTGGTTTTGGTTATTGTTGTCACTTTGTCCGTGATATTTGGATGATGAACAGCTGTATGTCTCCTGCCGTACCTGTGTCGCCCGATGACACGGATCATTATTTTCACTTATGTCTAGTTGATATTTTCCACTGCTAGACCAATGTCTAGTTAAAATTATTGTCGTTAGTGACTAAAAATTGTTGGACAAGACTGGGGAGTTTTTTTTTTTTTTTCTGTGCTGCCACACACACAGATGTGCACACATACACCACTGACTTCATGAACGAAACTTGGTCAATAAAGGATAATTGTGTAAAAATATAATATATATAAATGTATTGTAATGGTTTTAGAAGCCGCGCTGCGTTGAACAGCAGCAGCTCAGCCGAGCAGCGTAGCTTAACAGCACAGATCGTGTAACTTTCAACACTAATATTTGAGAATGTGTGTGTGTCAGAGTAAGTTTAATACTTTCCTGACATAATTTAATGTAATTTAATTTTACTGGCTCGATATCCAGGACAAAATGGCATTTTAACACGTATTTTGCGAGCATTTTTCTGAGTGTGTTCAGTCGCGAATCTCCATTGAAAATGCATTAACATCCGGGTACTTCGTCAATATTTTGCCCGGTTAGGAGACGTCATGTCGCTGTGCATGAAGGGACGTTTTCGTTTAGTGTGCAGCAATGGGACTGCGCTCTCTAGTTCTTACGAGGTCTGTCCGTAAAGTATCATACCTTTTTATTTTTTTCAAAAACTATATGGATTTCATTCATATGTTTTTACGTCAGACATGCTTGAACCCTCGTGCGCATGCGTGAGTTTTTCCACGCCTGTCGGTGACGTCATTCACCTGTGAGCACGCCTTGTGGAAGGAGTGGTCCCGCCCCCTCGTCGGATTTTCATTGTCTGGAAATGGCGGAATGAAAAGGACTTTTTTTCCATCAGAATTTTTTCAGAAGCTGTTAGAGACTGGCACCTGGAAACCATTCGAAAAATTTATCTGGCTTTCAGTGAAAATTTTACGGGCTTCACAGAGAATAAGGACTTTAACTACAGGTTTAAGGACCCCTTTAAAGGACGGTCGGTGCGCCGAGCTGCGACGATGCGGCACAAACCACTGGATCATTTCTAAGCTGATGGCTCTGTGGATACGAGACCGTCGTGTGCTCTTTCTCTGGTTATCACAAGACCTGGACATCAGCCATTTTCCGGCAGATTTCACTTTTAACAAGAGATTTTGTCATGTAAAGCCGCGTGGAGGCTTCGCGCGTCACGACCGATTCGCTGATGAAGCGAGACAAAGGAACACCTCCGTTTCGGAGTGTTAGAGGACAAGATGGGACATGTCTATCTCGGCTTTCAGTGCTTACCAGTCGAGTGAGTATAAAAGAACTTGTGGAGAGCTGGACATGTCCCAACTTGTCCTCTAACACTCCGAAACGGAGGTGTTCCTTTGTCTCGCTCAACAACTGCTCAGGGAGGGGCAGTCTTCTGCTGGGACTGGTTGGGGCTGAGGGAGAGAACCAGGAAAAAGACATCCTGTGGAGGGGAGCAGAGATCAATCACTAATGATTAAATGCAGAGTGGTGCATACAGAGCAAAAAGAGAAAGAAACACTCAGTGCATCATGGGAACCCCCCAGAAGTCTAAGTCTATAGCAGCATAACTAAGGGATGGTTCAGGGTCACCTGATCCAGCCCTAACTATAAGCTTTAGCAAAAAGGAAAGTTTTAAGCCTAATCTTAAAAGTAGAGAGGGTGTCTGTCTCCCTGATCTGAATTGGGAGCTGGTTCCACAGGAGAGGAGCCTGAAAGCTGAAGGCTCTGCCTCCCATTCTACTCTTACAAACCCTAGGAACTACAAGTAAGCCTGCAGTCTGAGAGCGAAGCGCTCTATTGGGGTGATATGGTACTACGAGGTCCCTAAGATAAGATGGGACCTGATTATTCAAAACCTTATAAGTAAGAAGAAGAATTTTAAATTCTATTCTAGAATTAACAGGAAGCCAATGAAGAGAGGCCAATATGGGTGAGATATGCTCTCTCCTTCTAGTCCCTGTTAGCACTCTAGCTGCAGCATTTTGAATTAACTGAAGGCTTTTCAGGGAACCTTTAGGACAACCTGATAATAATGAATTACAATAGTCCAGCCTAGAGGAAATAAATGCATGAATTAGTTTTTCAGCATCACTCTGAGACAAGACCTTTCTAATTTTAGAGATATTACGCAAATGCAAAAAAGCAGTCCTACATATTTGTTTAATATGCGCATTGAATGACATATCCTGATCAAAAATGACTCCAAGATTTCTCACAGTATTACTAGAGGTCAGGGTAATGCCATCCAGAGTAAGGATCTGGTTAGACACCATGTTTCTAAGATTTGTGGGGCCAAGTACAATAACTTCAGTTTTATCTGAGTTTAAAAGCAGGACATTAGAGGTCATCCATGTCTTTATGTCTGTAAGACAATCCTGCAGTTTAGCTAATTGGTGTGTCACCTCTGGCTTCATGGATAGATAAAGCTGGGTATCATCTGCGTAACAATGACAATTTAAGCAATGCTGTCTAATAATACTGCCTAAGGGATACAGGTATAAAGTGAATAAAATTGGTCCTAGCACAGAACCTTGTGGAACTCCATAATTAATCTTAGTCTGTGAAGAAGATTCCCCATTTACATGAACAAATTGTAATCTATTAGATAAATATGATTCAAACCACCGCAGCACAGTGCCTTTAATACCTATGGCATGCTCTAATCTCTGTAATAAAATTTTATGGTCAACAGTATCAAAAGCAGCACTGAGGTCTAACAGAACAAGCACAGAGATGAGTCCACTGTCTGAAGCCATAAGATCATCATTTGTAACCTTCACTAATGCTGTTTCTGTACTATGATGAATTCTAAAACCTGACTGAAACTTCAAATAGACCATTCCTCTGCAGATGATCAGTTAGCTGTTTTACAACTACCCTTTCAAGAATTTTTGAGAGAAAAGGAAGGTTGGAGATTGGCCTATAATTAGCTAAGATAGCTGGGTCAAGTGATGGCTTTTTAAGTAATGGTTTAATTACTGCCACCTTAAAAGCCTGTGGTACACAGCCAACTAATAAAGATAGATTGATCATATTTAAGATCGAAGCATTAATTAATGGTAGGGCTTCCTTGAGCAGCATGGTAGGAATGGGGTCTAATAGACATGTTGATGGTTTGGAGGAAGTAACTAATGAAAATAACTCAGACAGAACAATCGGAGAGAAAGAGTCTAACCAAATACCGGCATCACTGAAAGCAGCCAAAGATAACGATACGTCTTTGGGATGGTTGAGTAATTTTTTCTCTAATAGTTAAAATTTTATTAGCAAAGAAAGTCATGAAGTCATTACTAGTTAAAGTTAAAGGAATACTCAGCTCAATAAAGCTCTGACTCTGTCAGCCTGGCTACAGTGCTGAAAAGAAACCTGGGGTTCTTATTTTCTTCAATTAGTGATGAGTAGTAAGATGTCCTAGCTTTACGGAGGGCTTTTTTATAGAGCAACAGACTCTTTTTCCAGGCTAAGTGAAGATCTTCTAAATTAGTGAGACGCCATTTCCTCTCCAACTTACGGGTTATCTGCTTTAAGCTGCGAGTTTTTGAGTTATACCATGGAGTCAGGCACTTCTGATTTAAAGCTCTCTTTTTCAGAGGAGCTACAGCATCCAAAGTTGTCTTCAATGAGGATGTAAAACTATTGACGAGATACTCTATCTCACTTACAGAGTTTAGGTAGCTACTCTGCACTGTGTTGGTATATGGCATTAGAGAACATAAAGAAGGAATTATATCCTTAAACCTAGTTACAGCGCTTTCTGAAAGACATCTAGTGTAATGAAACTTATTCCCCACTGCTGGGTAGTCCATCAGAGTAAATGTAAATGTTATTAAGAAATGATCAGACAGAAAGGAGTTTTCAGGGAATACTGTTAAGTCTTCAATTTCCATACCATAAGTCAGAACAAGATCTAAGATATGACTAAAGTGGTGGGTGGACTCATTTACATTTTGAGCAAAGCCAATTGAGTCTAATAATAGATTAAATGCAGTGTTGAGGCTGTCATTCTCAGCATCTGTGTGGATGTTAAAATCGCCCACTATAATTATCTTATCTGAGCTAAGCACTAAGTCAGACAAAAGGTCTGAAAATTCACAGAGAAACTCACAGTAATGACCAGGAGGACGATAGATAACAAATAAAACTGGTTTTTGGGACTTCCAATTTGGATGGACAAGACTAAGAGTCAAGCTTTCAAATGAATTAAAGCTCTGTCTGGGTTTTTGATTAATTAATAAGCTGGAATGGAAGATTGCTGCTAATCCTCCGCCTCGGCCCGTGCTACGAGTGTTCTGGCAGTTAGTGTGACTCGGGGGTGTTGACTCATTTAAACTAACATATTCATCCTGCTGTAACCAGGTTTCTATAAGGCAGAATTAATGAAACCTTTCATAGTTACCCAGTCATAGACAATAAAAATGCATTTTGGTTTGTTTGTTTGTTTGTTTGTTTTCCAGTGGTAATAAGTCACAATAATGGTGTTCATCACATGGCTGGAATCTTGATTGCTTCATTTAGAATCCAGTGTACCGAAAAAAAAAAAATTACAAAAATTGTTTGGAAAAAAGATCTGTCTCACCTCCATTGGAAGCCTTAAGGACAAGTTGGAACATGTCCAGCTGTTAAACAATTTCTCATATACTCACTCCACTAAAAGCCATCAAAAGCCACCTGGATTTTACAAATGGTTATCAACACGGAGGTGTTTTTCCTGTGCCGCCGCACCGCGTCGGCTGCGTCCCGACGCGCGGACCCGTCCGCACGTCTTTCATTAAAAAAATCTCCTTTAACAGTGGAATATCCGGATAAAATACTGAAACCGACTTCTTCTGAAACTTCTGTTCTCTCACGACGTCCTGGATCAATAGAGCCTGAAATGTGGAGGTTTTCAGCTTGAACAGGCTGACGACGCCGCCTGAGAGCGCTGTGCGACGTCTCGCACCGTGAAAAGTCCTTAAAGCGACAGAATCACCTCAAAATCTCTCATTAGCTGTTAAAATTTTCACTGAAAACCAGCTTAATTTTTCGAACCGTGTCCACTTCGATGTGTCTCACAGGTTTAGAAAAAATTTTGATCAAACAAAGGGCCAGTCTCTCAGCAACTTCTCAGACAAAGGAATTCCGACGAGGGGCTGGACGACTCCTCCCACAAGGAGTGCTCACAGGCGAATGACGTCACCGACAGGCGTGGAAAAACTCACGCATGCGCACGAGGGTTCAAGCATGTCTGACGTAAAAACATATGAATGAAATCCATATAGTTTTTGAAAAAAATAAAAAGGACCGTTACTTTATTGACAGCCCTCGTATATATATATATTTATTTTCAATTATTCTATTGATTATTTTATTAGTTGATTCATCTTTTGGTTAACTTTAAAAGTACGGTGTTTGTTTTACAAATTTTAATTAAGAAATTCCTACATAAAAAACTCTTGAGAAGAGTCAAGACAGAAGTCAGACCACCAGAGCAAGAATTTTAGCTGAGGAAGCTTCTGCGATTTGAAGCGAAACGTCCTCGCGTCAAGCAACCCAGTCCAGTCGAAGATTCAAGCTTCTCTACTATGGAAACCACCTGGACAACTGAGAGCCTACACAGAAATATTTATTTTTGTCTACAGCCAGAAGATTTTTACAGTTTTTTGTTTTTTTTTTTTTGGGGGGGGGGGGGGGGGGGGGGGGGGGAGACTAGTAATAAAAAAAAAAAAAGACAGAAAATTAATTTATGAAAACTTGAAATGTGAGGATCTGGACTCAAAATGATTAATGGATTATCAAAATAGTTGATTCATTTAATAATTGATTAACATTTGCCATTAACCATTAATATTCAGTTCCTACATTCCAACATTTCTTTGTGCTGTTGCAAAAATGCATTTCATTTTGCTGTTGTTGACTGTGCAGGGACTGCAGAGCCGCAGGATGGTTGTCTTTGCAGCCGTCTTTCTGTTGATGACGTTCCTCATCCTGTACAGCTCCAACGCTGGAAGTAATGCCAGCAACTACACGTCGTTCCGTGTTTCTATAAATCATGTTCGCAAGCCCACAAATCTGAAAAAGTGGGCTGGGAAAGACGGCTATGTGCCGATCCTTGGAAATAAGGTACTGTGAACGAGATGATGTTTTTCTGTTATTTGCTGTCTGTGTTGCCACTTTATTCCGGATGCTCAAGTACATTTATTGTCAAGGGACTGACGTAGATCACACACTGTTCTTTGGTGCTATAAATATCACTGAAAATTCTGTGTAGGCAGTCAAGCGTATTGATTACAGCTGCACTATGCAGGTCTGTATGATCAGTGAAAAGCAATGAGAGTAAGTAGTTTTAACTTAAATACATT
Source organism: Thalassophryne amazonica (assembly GCF_902500255.1). Taxonomy (NCBI): domain Eukaryota; kingdom Metazoa; phylum Chordata; class Actinopteri; order Batrachoidiformes; family Batrachoididae; genus Thalassophryne; species Thalassophryne amazonica. The sequence goes on from NC_047119.1 coordinate 15,266,132, forward strand.
TTCAGATGTTTATTAATGAGTCACAAACAAACACATACAGTTTAGATGAATAATTGAGGGGGTTTTTTTCATGCACATTTGAAAATTAGATATATGTACACACACACACACATATACAGTGCATCCAGAAAGTATGTTACAACCTTATTTCAAAATGGATTAAATTCATTTTTACCCTAAAAATTCTGCTCACAACACCCCATAATGACAACATGAACATTTTTTTTTGCAAATTTATTAAAAATAAAAACCTAAGAAATGACATGTGCATGAGTATTCATACCCTTCACTGAATACTTTGTTGATGCACCTTTAGCGGCAATTACAGCCTCAAGTCTTCTTGAATATGATGCCACAAGCTTGGTGCACCTATCTTTGGGCAGTTTTGTCCATTCCTCTTTGCAGCACCTCTCAAGCTCCATCAGGTTGGATGTGGAGCGTCAGTGCACAGACATTTTCAGATCTCTCCAGAGATGTTCGATCAGATTCAGGTCTGGGCTCTGGCTGGGTCACTCAAGGACATTCACAGAGTTGTCCTGAAGCCACTCCTTTGATATCTTGGCTGTGTGCTGAGGGTGATTGTCCTGCTGAAAAATGAACTGTCACCCCAGTCTGAGGTCAAGAGCGCTCTGGAGCAGGTTTTCATCCAGGATGTCTCTGTACATTGCTGCATTCAGTTTTCCCTCAATCCTGACTAGTCTCCTAGTTCCTGCTGCTGAAAAACATCCCCACAGCATGATGTTGCCACCACCATGCCTCACTGTATGGTGCCTGGTTTCCTCTAAACATGATGCCTGGCATTCACGCCATAGAGTTCAATCTTTGTCTCATCAGACCAGAGAATTTTGTTTCTCATGGTCTGAGAGTCCTTCAGGTGCCTTTTGTCAAACTCCAGGTGGGCTGCCATGTGCCTTTTACTAAGGAGTGACTTCCGTCTGGCCACTCTACCATACAGGCCTGATTGGTGGATTGCTGCAGAGATGGTTGTCCTTCTGGTAGGTTCTCAACAGCTAACAGCCCCCAATCTGACAAATACCTGGGACTCAAAATGACCACACCCTATCCATTATTATTATATAATTCCTTTTATGGCATAAAATACCTTAAACTATCATGTTATTTAAATATTCACCCTCTGTACAGTTGTCATGACCAAGAAAACTACTGATAGAAATCAAAAGATTTTTGTTTTGTTTTTTCTATCATACTGTAAACATGTTTATTTCTGTTGTTAAATTGGAGATTTTAACATTGGCTTCTATGGGGACTAACACTCTTTCACAGCCAGCCTCATGTGGCCATTCAAGGAATTGCCAGTTTTGGCACTTCCGCATTGTCTTCATTTTTCAGCACAGGAAGTTGTCTTTGTTCATGGTTCATACCAAATCAAGAAAATCCCATCTGGCAATGTAAAACAAACTAAATTTCTTTGTCCGTTTTTTCCCCCTCCCCAAAATTCATAGTTAATTCCGAGCTCGAGTTGACCTGAAACGATCAAGTTTTGTGAAATGCATGTTAAAATTTTGTAAAATAGACATTTTGTTTAATTTGGCACCTGAACAAATACGAAAACATTCCCTAAACTTCTAACATTACATTAACAAATATAGCAGTATTTATGTAGATTTTATTAAGTATATGTAGCTGAGGAATTTTATCTTCTGTTCCTCTTCAGACTATGACGTTGCACTGTCAATACTGTGCACTGGTGACGAGCTCTAGTCACGTCCTGGGGAGCCATGCCGGAGATGATATCGACCACACAGAATGTGTAATTCGCATGAACGATGCTCCCACTTTGGGCTATGAAGCTGATGTAGGAAACCGGACATCCGTGAGGGTGGTAGCCCATTCAAGTGTGTTCCGTGTAATCCGAAGACCGAACGAGATTCTCCATGGAATGGACAGCAGGCCTGTGATCATCTTTTGGGGGCCTCCAAACAAGATTGGGAAGGATGCCAAAGGAACCTTGTACAGATTGATTCAGAGGTTCAGCATGACCTACACCAATGTGTCTTGTTTCAGTATCACACCAAACAAGATGCACAAATTTGACAGTCTATTCCAGAAGGAGACGGGGCGAGATAGGTTGGTATTTAGATAGATGGTAATAAAGGAGGCTCCACCAACCACAGGAGCCTTCTGACTTGTCCCAGTCACCTGAAATAGGTTTCCACATCTTCTCATCATTTTTGTTTCCAGTACGCCAACATTGTATCCATTGTGGATGGCTTTGCATTAGAGCCCGACCGATGTATCGGCCGGCCGATATTATTGGCTGATATAAAACCCTTTTCAAAGTACTCACTATCGGACGAAATTTTGTCGATAGAACGCCAATAATTTCTCATAAACAGAACAGTTACTGAAATAATGTTTGTGTCGGCAATGTAAAATGTCCTTGCACCGTTTGTCCAGTAGATGGAGCTGCTTACACCCCTGCTTAAATGTGTTCATCACCGGCCCCCGTAGTTTGCCATCACAGTGCACTGATCGGCTGACAAAAGCATACAAGTAAGTTTGTAAGGATGTTGTTTGTAATAACTTTGCGATTACATTCACCCACATTTCTCCTGTTTCAGTTCAACTCAGTTTGATTAACTCAGTTTATGTGGTAATGTGTCAAATGTGCTTCATTGCGTCGGTCATGCTTTTTATTAAGCCTACGTTGTGTAGACCTTATTTCTAGCATGACAAACTTTCGTTTACTGCTAAGAGGTTGAAACATTCAGATTCACTGGTCGTCCAGAAGGGTTCTGGGAATTACTGCGTTCGCCATTAACCCTCTGGGGCCGATGCCGTTGGCTGGGACCAGGCTTTACTAAATTGTAAATAACTTTTTAATGATATGATATAGAAACTTTTTTTTTTGCTGAAAAGTTAACTCCGCTGACTTTCGATACTCCGTCGGTCATCTTGGTACTCCTCACAGAAGATGTGTGATGACATGCGCATGTGAGTGTCCAATCTGAATTGGTTCTCCGTCACATGGTTTTCCAAAATCCAATCGCAGGGCAGATTTACCTCACGTGATATGGCAAAGATTGTTTTCAGAAGTGATATCTTACTAGTTGGCCCACTTGAATAGCCCCCTAATTGCTCCAATTGCATTTTTTGAACTTGAAAACTCTTCTCTCTTATAAAGTTAATCAATATGAGGACAAAACTTCAGCTTTTTGCTCATTCGTTTTTTTGTTAAGGGTCCAAAAAAGAACATTTTATTCATTAAAAAAAAAGAATAATATCGGCTGATTTATCGGCTATCGGCAAATCAGCCGATTTATCGATTATCTGCATTTTTTCATCCAAATATCGTTATCGGCCTCAAAAAATCCATATCGTTCGGGCTCTACTTTGCATCCCTTTCCATCTCTATTTTTCAGTGTTGATACTTTATGTACTTGTTAAGTTATTGTTGGATAGCGGCTGCACTAGCTAGCTAGTATTGCTGCGTTCAAAACCCTTGGAAGAGATTCTGAATTCTAGCTCAGGGAAAAATCCCTTAAACACTTCATCGGGCAGGAATTGTTGCTTGGAAACTCGTGAGGAAATTGAGAAACCCAAGGTACCCCAGTTGATGTCACAGCCATGGCAACTGCATTTGTGACTGGTTAGAAAACAGTGTTGCTTATGTTGAAAATGCAACTTTAAAATCAAATTTTAACAAGACATTACTGCTATATAATATATATATAAATATATATAATATATTCACATTCTACCTACAATTACATAATATTAGCCCGCTGTATTGTGATAGGTTAAGTGGTTGTTACATATTTGTTTCCGAGGTAATCTCATGAACTCACTTTTTCCAGAATTAAGGATTTTTATGTAGGGTCTTTCAGAGCTACCAAGGGTTCTGAACGCAAAATTTGGCCTACAGTATGACACTGGCTATTGTACTGCATACATGTTCAGATTTTATAAAATTTTGGTCTACCAAAGTGCAAACTCTTCTAAAACAAAGAAAAAACAAGTAATTTTGCAGTCAGTTGTTATATAAATACACTGCGTTATACAATAAATGTACACGCTTTACATAATTATTCGCTAGAAAAATTGCTTTCATGGCCTACCATTGTGGTAGTCGATATTATAATACTTATGCCATCATTTGCCATCTTTTCCCATCAGTGTAATTTTCAGTCAGTTCGTAGAAAATATAGATCACAAAAAAAAACACTCCTTGAAAAAATGTATTATTTAGTTAGTAGCCATGCTACCGTCATCATCAACTTTGTTGCAGTGACGCCTGTAGTAGTTAGTCATCGCAAATCATCTGATTTTACAGAAGTCTGCCGTAGTATATTATAAAATGTTGTAAAACTTGTCAGTAAAATAACACTGGGTAGTACAAATGCATTACCTTCATATCATTTATTACTGGAGAAGCAATGCTAGCTAGCTAGCTGATGGTGCCCACCTTGTTTTCAGAAGGGCTGTTAGTCAGAAGACCTACTGGTCAGAAGGTCGATAGTTAATAAATCAGTTGGGTTTCAGTAGAAAAACCTCTGAACAATAACAGTCCCCAGTAAAAAGTATGGAATCCCCCCGAAAGACATTTTCTGACTACCGGGCCTTCTGACAACAGGCCCAAAAGACACGTTTTCTGACAATTGGGCCTTCTGAAAACAAGGTAGACCCCCTAAAGACAATATGCCGGTGATCGTCAGTCAGTTGTAAGACAAGACTGTTTAGTACAAATACATTACCTTTACATAAATTGTTGCTATAATGATGCTAGCAAAGTGTAATTATCTGGACACCTGAATATTATGATCTTCTAAACATGTTTATTGGTCCCATTATATTAAAATCTAATGAATAAGATTTGATCAATGGCCTTTTAGGGTCGCAGCACAAGTATTTCTAGTGTTGCAAAGATTTTTATTGCACATTAGCTTTTCATATTGTTTCCTCTTTTGTTGTTCTGTTGTTTGTTCAGACAAAAATCTCACTCCTGGTTAAGTACAGGCTGGTTCACCATGGTGATAGCCATCGAGATCTGTGATAACATCAAAGTGTATGGGATGGTTCCACCCAGTCACTGCGGGTGAGTACACAGCGTTTAAATACTGTAATGTTAGAAAGCACAAAAAGAGCATTCGGTCAAGTAGGCTACATATTGTTTTCCTTAATTACTATTTATGATGATACTGTAACCACAATTTTTCTAGAAAAAAATCTGGATTAAAGAAGATGCCCTATCATTACTACAAACCCAGGGGAGCTGATGAATGTGTGACATACCTACAGAATGAAAGTGGCAGAAGAGGAAACCATCATCGTTTTATTACTGAGAAACAAGTATTTGCACGATGGGCAAAGCAGTACAACATCAATTTTACTCATCCCACATGGTGAAAAGACTGGAAACCAGAAACCTGGACAAGTGTTATAGTTCTTATTCTATGGAGCTTTCAATTATCCAGAATTTTTGTTGTTGTTGTTGTTGTTGTTTTGGAGGCACCATGAGGAGGAAAAGGCTTTTGCCAAGGTTGGACTGACTTGTAATGTTTTCAGACGTTTCTGAAAGATTCAGCATGTCTCAAAATATAGCTGCCATGTGACAAGTGTTTTTGTAAATAGATGAAAAAAATATTTAAAGATGAAAATTTAGCGGTTTATGTTTTTGTTTAATGCATCTTGAAAAAGTACTTGTTTCCCATGTTGAGGGAGATCATGTCAGCACAGTAGACAAGTACAGTAGATCATAAATTCAATCCACATAATAAATTTAACAAATGATCAGTGATTAATACAGTGCGCCTTTAATAATTTTTGCCTTAAAAGCCTAAAACAATCCATACCAAAAAAGAAATAACTCGTGACAGAAAGAATAACGTCAAGTAACCCATAGAGCATTGGGTATTATTTATTGTGATTCAAAACCCAGCCAATGTGACAAGTATTCATTTTTGGTTTTGTAGTTGATAAGTTAAATTATTCTGCAGATCTCTTGGGATGTGACACCTATTATCCACAGTTTGTGAGTTATGAATGAACACTGTCAAAATTAGACTACGAGTTGTCCATTAATTGTTCTTGTTTCTGATAATTGGACACATTCAGTTTAACAAACAAACAGATGAATATATGTTCTAGTGACCTACAGAAAGTATTCACAGCGCTGCACTTTTTCCACATTTTATGTTACAGCCTTATTCCAAAATGGATGAAATTTATTTTTTTCCCCTCAAAATTCAACACACAGTACCCCATAATGACAATGTGAAAAAAGTTTTGAGATTTTTGCAAATTTATTTAAAAAAAAACTACTAAGAAATCACACGTACATAAGTATTCACAGCCTTTGCCATGAAGTTCAAAATTGAGCTCAGGTGCATCCTGTTTCCACTGATCATCTTTGAGATGTTTCTACAGCTTAATTGGAGTCCACCTGGGCTAAATTCAGTTGACTGGACAGGATTTGGAAAGGCACACACCTGTCTACATATAAGGTCCCAGAGTTGACGGTGCATGTCAGAGCACAAACCAAGTATGAAGTCAAAGGAATTGGCTATAGACCTCCGAGAGAAGATTGTCTCCAGGCACAAATCTAGGGAACGCTACAGAAACATTTCTGCTGCTTCAAAGGTCCCAATGAGCACAGTGGCCTCCATCATCCATAAAAGGAAGAAATTCGGATCCACCAGGACTCTTCCTAGAGCTGGCGCCTGTCTAAACTGAGCAATCAGGGCTGAAGGACCTTAGTCAGGGAGGTGACCAAGAACCCGATTACTCTGTCAAAGCGCCAGCATTCCCTCTGTGGAGAGAGGAGAACCTTCCAGAAGGACAACCATCTCTGCAGAAATCCACCAATCAGGCCTGCATGGTAGAGTGGCCACATGGAAGCCACTCCTTAGTAAAAGGCACATGACAGCCCAACTGGAGTTTGACAAAAGGTACCTGAAGGACTCTCAGACTATGAGAAACAAAATTCTCTGGTCTTTGGTGTGAATGCCAGGCATCATGTTTAGAGGAAATCAGGCACAATCACTACAGTGAATCATGGTGGTGGCAGCATCATGCTGTGGGTTTATTTTTCACTTGCAGGAACTGGGATACTAGTCAGGATTGAGGGAAAGATGAATGCAGCAATGTACAGAGACATCCTGGATGAAAACCTCCAGCGTGCTCTTGACCTCAGACTGGGGCGACGGTTCATCTTTCAGCAGGACAATGACCCTAAACACACAGCCAAGTGGTCCAGCCAGAGCCCAGCCAAAATTGGCTGTGCACCAACGCTCCTCATCCAACCTGATGGAGCTTGAGAGCTGCTGCAGAGAGGAATGGACAAAACTGCCCAAAGACAAGTGCACCAACCTTGTGGGATCATATTCAAGAAGACTTGAGGCTGTAATTGCTGCCAAAGGTGCATCAACAAAGTATTGAGCAAAGGGTGCGAATACTTAAGTACGTGTGATTTGTTTTTAGTTTTATATTTTGAATAAATTGGCACAAAAAAAAAAACTTTCACGTTGTCATTATGGGGTGTTGTGAGTAGAATTTTGAGGGGGGGAAAATGAATTTATGCCATTTTGGAACAAGGCTGTAACATAAAATGTGAAAAAAGTGAAATGCTGTGAATACTTTCTGGATGCACTGTACATTCTGTTATACACAACATGCTTTCTCACAAGTGTAGCTGCAACTAAGGAGTATTCTCATAATCAATTAATCAGTCATTTACATGATTAATCGATTAGTTGTTAGGTCTATTGAATGGCAAAAAATGATGACAAATGTCAGCGTTTTCCAGAGCCCAAGATGATGCTGTCTTGTTTTGTCCACAACTCAGATATATTCAGTTTACTGCCTTATAGGAGTAAAGAAACTAGTCAAATAAACCAGAAAGTATTCAAATGGGAGCAGCTGAAATCTGATTATTTTGACATTTTTAAAATGATTGAAAGTGATATAATCAAATGTAAACTTAATAGTGGATTAATAATTAATCACAACAGCTGTACACAAATGACCTCAGTTGCAAAATGCTACTTGCAGTTCTTTATGAAAAGGATTTCTTCTTGTCATTGAATATTTACATTTTTTAAAATCAAAATATGTGAAAAATCTTGTTTCCTTGTTTGTTTAACACGTCTGGTGTACGACAAGCAGCTTGAGTGTAACTTGTCCACAGAATGCACCGTGCACTTTTGTCGGTATTTTGTTCAATGGACTGCACAAAATGAAGAGAAATTGATTTTTTTTTTTTTTTTTTTTTATGCAGAAAGAACAGTTATTTAAATGTTTTTAAACTATGGTAGTGTACATGACAGTCATAACTGTATCGAAAAGCTTTATTTATTTTTGTAAGTAGCCATCGGTCACAACATAGCACTTATACCCTGTTGACTATTGTATACATGTGTCAAAAATAATATCTGCAAAATGTAAAAATTTAATTTGTACAACTCAAAATGAAACTGTAAAACGAGCATAAAAATAGAAATTTCCAGTTAAAACAGAATGGCAGCAGAAAGTCACCTATAGTTGTTTGGGAAGTTTGCATTTTTGGGTCTTCTCTGATCTACACAGGGTCAAAATTATATATACAGGCTCAAATATATACATACACCCCCACTAATATTTGATTAAATGTCCCTTACTAAGCTGAACCTCAACCATACACTTTTGGTAGCCATCAACAAGCTTCTGGTTGGATATTTGACCACTCGTCAAGACAAAGTTGGTAAAATTCATTTAAACTGGTTGGTTTCCTGGCAACAGACCCGGTTTTTTAAGCGTTGGCCTCAAACGTTCAATATGGTTGAGTTTGGGGCTTTATCCAACCCACAACCCTTTGTGATGTGTGTGGATCATTGTTCTGCTGGAACACCCAATTGTGGCCAAGTTTCAACCATCTAGCTGTTGATTTGAGGTGACAAAGAATTTGGAGGTAGTCCTCCACCATTATTCCATCCACATCATGCAATTCACCAATACCACTGGCAACAAAACAAAAGAGTCTGATGCTACCATCATCATGCTTGACCACTGGTAGTGTCCTCAGGTTCTAAAGCCTCATCTTTACTCCTCCAAGCATGCCTCTTTTCATTGTGGCCAAACACCTTGTTCTTTGTCTGGTCTTACCATCAACCTTTGTCCATGTGGGCAGCTGAAAATTTCAGTCGAGCTTGAAGGAGTTGATTTTGGAGTAGGGGCTTCCTTCTTGGATGGCAAGCTCAGTCGGTGGTGATGTAAAACTTGCTTCACTCTGGACAGAGACGCTCGTGCTCAGGTAGTTTCCAGTTCATGGCAGACCTAAACCTGGGTGGTTCCTCAACATCCTAACCAATTTCATCTGAGTGACAGTTTGGCTCTTCTTCCAGATCTTGGCAAAGTGGTGACACAACTTGTACTTACATACAGCTGTTTCATCTGATGATCTTGGAATCTGTAGATGTTTAAAAATGGCTTCAAGAGACCTTCCCAGCTTGTTTAAATCTACATTTCTCCTTCTTTGATCTCCCTGAGTTCTGAGTATTAGTAAGTCCAGTGAATGCTGTCAAAGAGAAACTGCCAGTTGTAGTCAATCGTGATCACCTTGTCACGTTAAAAGACATTGTAGAACCTTCAGCACCACTTATTAAATCATTTAAGTGAATGTATGTATACATTTCAGCCTGTATGTGTAATTTTGACCCTGTGTGGATTAGAGAACATCCCAAATAAATTCAAACTTATGCACCAATTATTGTTTTTTTTTTTAAGTCAATGATGCATGCCCTACATTCATTCCACCCTGGCAAAAGAAAAGTTCAAGGACATCATTAAAAGCCCAAAATTACCAACACATTCATGCCCATGATGAGTGTATGTAAACCTCCGACCACTGTAAGTCCATTCACACAAACTTACTTGTACAGAGAATTTAAAAAAAAAGGCATCTTCCTTATGTGGAAAAGGAAAAAAAAAAAAATCAGTATGCTCTACAAACAGAATATCTGGAAAATATTTGTAAAAGCTTATACCGGCAATTTTTATTTTATTTGAAAATTTGATTTTAATGGTCACTTATACCCGATGGGCTGTTCGTACTGAATGACTACACACATAAATGTGTGTGTACATGGGGGGGTGGGGGTCCACACTTATATTTTTATACACTTTGATGAATACCAGCTGGATGAGTATTGCGCTGCATTCACATGTTGGCTGTAAGCTGCTCTACTGTCTTCAGAGACAGGAAAACAAAATTCTGCCATCGCTGGCTGTGAGCGCGGTAGCGGACACAAATCAGTTCTTATCTTTACCAAGGACAAAACACGGGCAACAAACAATGGGCTGTTTAAATACAGAGAGCCACTCGGTTTTAATGAGGTAAACATGAATACTTTGTGTCATATTACAGAAATAAATTGAGCTTATAACCTCAGAAAAAGTTGTTTCCTGGTCACTGAGTAATGACCACGTCTAACGTCATCTACCGTCTGTTGCTGCAGATGACAGTGATTCTACTATAATAAGTACGACTTTTTCTGATGTCAACATGTGAAGGCAGCGTTACAATACCGTGATTTGAGAAATGTATGTTTTTGTTCCACTACTGCTACACGGTCCTTCAGCCAGTTTCCATTAGTCATTCTGTGGTCAAGGTCAAGGTCACTGGGGGAAAAGATCCTGATGTCCACCAAATTTGGCACACATATGTAGGTGGCTTCTGGAATTGTTCAGACAAAATCAAATTTGCCAGAAGTCAATCAATGGGGTCAAAAGTCACATTTCCAAAGCAGTTACCATCTTCATGCCTGCAAGTGTGTATTACCTAGTTCTTCTAATGTCACGTTTTCCAGCACGTCTTAGGATAGATTTCATTTAGCTCATAAATGGAGTGTTGGAAACGTCTGAAAAAACGGCTGTGATCTTCTGCCTCAGGCTTGCCATGGAAATTAGGATCGCTTCCTGTAGATGAAAGAAGGAGAAAGAAAAAAAAAAAAAAAAAAAAACCTTGGCTGACCAGTGCTCACAGACTGAAATACCGACAGGTTGTAACATTTTTGCTTGTAAGAAGACTGATCTGGTCAGTAAAAGCAAAGGTTTGACAGTGTCCTCACCTCTGTGCGAATGGTCCTGCTGCCTTGACCTGGGCACGTGTTGAGGTAAAGGTCAAATAAAACACTGGGGTCGGTTGCGTCCAGATTTTGGTCGGAGTCTACACTCGCTTCCAATCCCTGCAGCCCTCCAAAAACCACCAAAAGGTGCCTGAAAAGTGCAATTCAAACCAACACTTGCTCTTACTGCTTTAAAACTTTAAAATCTTACTGGCTGTAAACCTACTTGAAGGGCGACAGCGTTATTTGATCGATGTTGTTGCCTTTCTCCGATGTGCCAACTGTCAAATCGTATCCTTCTTTGTACGGACTTTCTGTAAAAACGGCACCTGCGTTGACAAACCGATGGGATTATAGAGTCAGTATAGGCTGAAGATCATCATCCTTCTCACACAGGTGTATCGCAGGAAACCTACTGAGACAAGAGGCCAGACGGACGCTGTAGCCCCAGTAGGATCCACCTTCAGTCCGGGGCACATGAGGCGCCACCACCACACCTTTATACGACTTGCTCTCTGAGGACGGACACACTGACAGAGTTACTCGCTGCGTAGTGTTGCTGAACACAACGCAGTGTGATCGATGAGATTACCTTCTGTCTGTGTCTTACTGAGCTGTACCGTCACCCGCAGTCCAGACTGCAGCTGCTTATCAATTCGAACCTCCTACAGCGGTAGACGGACAAAGTTCATCTTATATTCATGTGTAAGCACCAGCGACGTCTTCGATCCTCGGCTGCAGATGGAGAAGCTCACCTTTCTCATTCCGCAATTAACCAGTGAGCCTTTTCCTTGTTTGGTCGGCCTGTCGAGGACTATTCCTTCCCGGTATTCCGATTCTTCATCAATTCTCATGTGATGTGGGCTGTCCAAAGGATTAAGCAAACCTTGGAGACAGGCGGAAAACAGAACCGTCTGTCATACGTACAAAGACGTGACAGAACGCAACTAAAGATCTGCGAGCAATCTCACAAAAACGATACATCCCACTCTTCCATACTAGATACTTGGTTGTAACTAGAATTAGACCAAAAGTCAAGCAGGTTGCCGATTTTGTCCCACTTAAACCGTGGCCTACACAAAAGCAATAGCCATCCCGGGGGAAGCTATAAACAGGTAGGTGTCAATAAAGGATTACACAGGGGTCAACATTTAGAAATGCTCCAAAACTGTTTTGCCCCCAACAGACGTGGATAGCTCAAACTATACCTTTGTCGGAATCCCTACGATCAGACAAATAATGTGGTATACCTTTCGATATGATTGGAGGATTTTTAAAATTGTGGCCCCATCTCATCCTTCACTGACCCCCACTTGGCTAAAGCTGCCCCCCGGGACAGCTATCAAACATTTTTATGTAGGCCATGGTATACCGAGGATGGATTCTAAGTGCTGTTAAAATTGGCTTTGGGCTCATGGACTATATGTAGTACCAATTCCCCAGTGGTATTAAACATTTATGATATATATATATATATATATATATATACATACATTGTTCAAATAGTATTGAAGATACCAACAGGTCTGTTTATACTTGTATGTGAGAAATATATTATTCATTTGAAAGACTGATAGTTGGCGGGTGTATAATAAGTGGTCAGACAGGTAAAAGACTTAAAAATATATTAAACTTTCTTGGGTTTGTGCAACATAGCGTATACCTGTCTGCCACCTGCTGGACATGTCTAGGCTTGCTGCAGGGAATAATCAAATGCATGCTGGAAATTAGGAGCATGTGAAGAGTTCAGATGCAAAACCCAATAAGTATTTTTTTTAAACGGAGAAAAATGCAGTTGATAATGGAGAATTAAAGGAAACCATTTTCAGAAATGCACAGACTTTCATCAATAAAATGAAAACAATTTGTTCAAATTCTTTCATATTTTGCACACTGATGGTCCCCTTGACAGCCAAGTACATGCTGGCTTCAACTAAAAATGTATGGTTTTGGAGATACTGGGTTTTGCATCTGAACTCTTCATGTGTAGTTGCAGTTACTTGTAGCATTCCAAAGCCTAGATCTGGTAGTCACCAACATCACTGATGCGTTTTAATTATTAATGCACAAAAGTGCCAGCATATTGACAATGTGTTATTGTGCCACAGACAGGCAGACATGTACACCCCAAATACGATTAAGTGTAATCCATTCTTAGGTAATCGTTGAGATACACACACACACAGTCACTCTCTCTCTCTCTCTCACACAAAGTGAAGCGTCTCTCACTACGCATTCTCAGAAATAACCATCCTCATTACAACACACATGCAACAATCAATCCTAAAACGTCATCAGCTTATCGTCTCCTTGTGAGGTACCAACAGTATAAGTATAAAGCACATATCGTGTATCGTTAATGAGTTATCGTGTTAACAAGAATGTGTTTGCACTCACTAGACACCAGCGTTATAAAATTGTGCCCCACATACTATGTAAATAAAAACTTTTTTCAAACGCTTCAGCTGCACTGAATGATTGTACCATTTTGCTTCTTGCTTTTGGTTTTGAGCAAACTATTGTAATTTGTTGGATTGTAACACTGAATTTGCACACATTTATTCAGCTGAAAATCCAAAAAACAGACTCAAATACCATTTAAATCCCAAGACGAAACAGGTTTTGCTACAGAAGGATGCATTAGGAGAAAATTTGAAATACTTCAAATTACCTGCGTACTGTAAATCTTGATGCTTTGGGAAAAACCACTTGCGCAGGTACCTGGGAAATAATCAAAGCTGTAACTGCACTCTCACAAAAAAAAAAAAGAAAAAGTGATTTAATCATGCAAAATATCTCCACTTACTGTGGACATTCCAAGTACTGAAGGATTCTGGCAAGCTGGATGCAAGCATTTCCCTTCTTCCCAACGCCTTTAAATTCCCCTTCCACGCTCCTGTGGGACAAAGACCAAAAGGATCACCGCTGTCATTTAAAAAAAAAAATCTAAATATCTCATACCTTTGAGGTAACTCACTTGACAGCTTCCCCTTGCTCATCAAACACAACAATCTCATCAACGGAGAACACAACACAAGCTCGGGCGATCTGTCCAGCCAGGTACGTACGAAGTTCAGCCGACTGGGCATTATCCAGGACAGAGCCTGGCAGGGCCACGCTCACCGTGTACGCCCGACCTAGCAGAGAGGAAACAAGCCTTACGCAGACAAATAAACCACCACGGGCCACTTCGCTGAGCGGATGTCTTCAGCTGTTGGTAAACATTAACCGCTGTGCCACACTCAAACCAACCAACCCTTCAGGCACACAGCTGTACCTAATAAAGTGGCTACTGCATTCCATGAAATTAAAGGTTACCTTTGTTGTTCTGGCTTTGTTTCGGTTTTTCGGCCTCTTGCAATTTCTGCTTTTCTAACCGTTTGATCAGCCGAGCTTCTTTCTGTTGCTTCTTCTCCTCCTTCACTGTTTTTCAGGGACACACAATGACAGCAGTTTAAAAAACAGAAAAGAATATTAAGAAGCAGAATTACACAGTGTTTAGTGCTCAATTAACTGGCTGAATAACAAATGCCCAGAAGCACTGGGAATTTGTCAAATACATATTTTTATTTGACAGGTGGAGAAATCATGAAGGAGAGAATATTTGGCATTTTCACTTGAGAAATGGCTAAATTGATTTAATGATTATCATATTTGCTCACTGAGTAAATATTTTAGCTCGAATCTACTCCAAATTTAAAGCAACGCAACATAATAGAAGCTATTTCAAAACTACAATTAGGGTCACTTCATGAAAAGGGGTCACCAATATGTGACATGAGGGTCAATTTTTTAATTTTATATCAAGGTTATAAAGACTAAGATATGAATATTCGGACCACAGGGAATACATAAAATCCACTACTGAGATAAGTTAAGATATACTTTTTTTGGGGGGGATGGGCTCACGGGAAAGCCCCAGAGTGCTATTTTTGACGGCTATATTAGGACTCGGCGCGAAACAAACATAAAGCGAATAATTGATGACTGTTACTTTATTGTTCAACTAAATTCAATCTCCCCATGGATTTAAGGCTCTCAAGAGTGGTGAGTTCAAACAACACAACTGGAATTCTATTTAAGGAATAAATTAACAGTTTAGGAATAGTAAGGGCCAGGGCTGCCCTTTGTCCCCGGTTCTGTTCATTATTTTTATGGACAGAATTTCTAGGCGCAGCCAGGGTGTAGAGGGGGTCTGGTTTGGGAACCACAGAATCTCGTCTCTGCTGTTTGCGGACGATGTGGTTCTGTTGGCTTCGTCAAATCAGGACCTTCAGCGTGCACTGGGGCGGTTTGCAGCCGAGTGCGAAGCGTCCGGGATGAAAATCAGCACCTCCAAATCCGAGGCCATGGTTCTCGACCGGAAAAAGGTGCTTTGCCCTCTTCAGGTCGGTGGAGTGTCCTTGCCTCAAGTGGAGGAGTTTAAATACCTAGGGGTCTTGTTCACGAGTGAGGGACGGATGGAATGTGAGATCAATAGATGGATCGGTGCAGCATCTGCAGTGATGTGGTCGCTGTATCGGACCGTCATGGTGAAGAGAGAGCTGAGTAGGGGGGCAAAGCTCTCAATTTACCGATCGATCTACGTTCCGATCCTCACCTATGCTCATGACATTTGGCTCATGACCGAAAGACCGAGATCGCGAGTACAAGCGGCCGAGATGAGTTTCCTCCGCAGGGTGGCTGTGCGCTCCCTTAGAGATAGGGTGAGGAGCTCGGTCACTCGGGAGGAGCTCGGAGTCGAGCCGCTGCTCCTCCACTTCGAAAGGAGTCAGTTGAGGTGGCTCGGGCATCTTTTCCGGATGCCCCCTGGATGCCTCGCTGGAGAGGTGTTCCAGGCACGTCCCACTGGGAGGAGGCCCCGGGGAAGACCCAGGACACGCTGGAGGGACTACATCTCTCGGCTGGCTTGGGAACGCCTTGGGGTTCCCCGGAGGAGCTGGGGGAGGTGTGTGTGGATCTGGAGATCTGGGCGGCTTTGCTTGAGCTGCTGCCCCCGCGACCCGACTCCGGATAAAGCAGAAGAAAATGGATGGATGGAATAGTAAGTCCCTCCGGCTGCTCCCTTGTTTGCACTCGGGGTCGCCACAGCAAATCCAAGGTGGATCTGCATGTTGAATTGGCACAAGTTTTACGCCGGATGCCCTTCCTGACAAAACTCCACATTACATGGAGAAATGTGGCAGGGGTGGGATTTGAACCCGGAACCTTCTGCACTGAAACCAAGCACATTAACCCCTTAGGAACATGGGTTTTAAATGTAACAGAGCGGGACACTACAGGTTACATTCAACACCACATTTTTGGCATGCTCTTTGCAGCTGTACCAAGTGATTAAGACACTGGTCTATGGGGGAAAATCAATTTTACAGTGTGCTCATCAAATCAGAAGTAAATTCAGATAAATTAGTTTAAGTGGTTTTTGTTTATTTTTACCAAAATAATACTTCGGTGCTGTATGTCATCACAAATTTGGTGGGGTTTGGTGTCCCCCCCCTTTGCACATAAAAACTCAAAAAAGAAAAAAAAAAAATCAAAGATAATTATGTGCTCTATATTATCACAGTTATTTAATCAATATATATATATATAGCAAGAGACAATCATTTAATTTTTTTTCCCTGCAGATTGGGCTTTTCTGTTTTTACTGACCAAGATTGTTGGCTTGTGTAATGGTGACCCCTTTTCATGAAGTGACCCATTACAAAAACAAGGGCAACTACCAAATACACTCACAGGCCACTTTATTAGGCACACCTCCTTAATTGCTTGTTAACACAAATAGCTAATCAGCCAATCACATGGCAGCAACTCAGTGCATTTAGGCATCTCGACATGGTGAAGAGGACTTGCTGAAGTTCAAATTGGGCATCAGAATAGGGAAGAAAGGGGATTTTAGTGACTTTGAACATGGCATGGCTGTTGGTGCCAGGTGGGCTGGTCTAGCTTTTCAGAAGCTGCTAATCTACTGGGATTTCAACCATCTCTTGGGGTTTAGACTAGAAAGAATGGTCTGAAAAAGGGAAGATATCCAGTGAGCAGCAGTCGTGTGGATGAAAATGCCTTGTTGATGTCAGAGGAGAATGGACAGACTGAATTAAGGTAATTCTGAAGGCAAAAGGGGGTTCAACCCGGTACTAGCAAGGTACCTAATAAAGTGAGCGTTGAGTGTATTTATAGAAAGAGATTGTTCGCATGTAGGTGTAATAACAATTACAAATTCTATTTGTACATAGCACAGTCTTGTTATGGTTAGGGTTACGGATACGGGTAGGATTAGTGGTTGTGGTTAACGTAGTTTAAGAATCTACATATCAATAGCAGATACATGTTCAAGCCTTATGATCACGTGACCTATATTGACCAATGAGAGAGAGACGCTACAGCCTTATAAAATAACTGTCATTGATTGCTATAACTAATGGTTTTGGCTTCAAAAATATCACTGTATTAGTAGTAGCATCAAAAAGTTAACCACAATCTAATCACCTCA